>NC_061118.1:100333894-100339655 GCF_002878395.1 Capsicum annuum
ACTAATTTTATACATTAGTTTTCCAAAAAACAGTAATGTATAATGTCAGACTACACATTGTCACCTTAAACATGTATGAAATAGAAGCTTGCAAAATGTATAATGACACCTTATACAATATTAAGACTTTCTAACTGTATAATACCACATAAAACATAAAATGTCTCGTATATGTAATAAGAATTTCCAATGTATAACATATTGAATATATATATCAGCATAGTAATTTTATACATTAGTGTTCCAAAATAAGTAATGTTTAATCAATACCTTCGGAAGACGTGGTCGACAAGAATCATCAACCTTCCTCTTACTTGTCGCTTTTGAACCTAACTTCTTCCATCTAGAAGTAGCCTGTTCCTTCAATTTCTTCATTGTTGTTGGGTCATTTCAATGCTTTGAATGATTCTCTGCAAAATTAGGTTCTTCATAATCAAATGTACCAGGAACAAAACCAACGAGAATATCTTGTTTTTGAGAATTTAACTGACTAAGTCCGAAACTAAAGTTAGGACGAGAATCCATTACCAATTTTACACTATATCGATTAGGCAGAAGCAACTACAAACCAAGAAAATCAAAGATCTAACTTGTAGTATTTGCAGAAAAATAAAAAAATCAAACTACGATACTTGAATATGATTACAAAATATGATAATTTCATACAAACCAACATGCAACCAAATAAGGAACGGAAAAACTCCTGAATTTGTAAAGTTGAAAAAAAAAAAAAGTAAATCAGTAAACTCGGTTAAAACTTGAAAATGTATAACGTGGTAACCTCCAATTACACGTTACTTGATTTTTGCCGTGATAAAAGGGTTTTAAATATGGAGGAGAAAGCGGGTTTGTAATGAGAGCAGATGGGAGCAAAATACGGAAGATTTTACCATGTTTTAGATATATAAGGTTTAAGAGAGAGAAAGTAAAAAAAGGGGATTTATGTAATTAGTTTGGGATTTGTGTAAATACTTTACCAAATTGGGATTTAAAGTAATAAGGTAACTTTAGTTTGTGTATATATGTAAATTTTAGAAATCTTTACCTCTATTATTAGATACAGATATTGTCAAGATATGTTGGGTTGGTGCTTAGCACGGGTGCATTCCCACCACTAGTAAATAAAACTATAGAAAGAAAGAAAGAAAGGAAAAAAGAAAGAAAGAGAGTAGATAGTTTTTGAAAAGAAAAAATGTTATTTAATGCAAAAATTTTAAAATGACATAATATTGCAGCAAAAAGTCAATCTAGAGCCAAGAAAAATTCTATAATTATTGTTCATTAAATACATATTAATAGCCAAATAGGTGAAAATTATTTACCCCCTCAACTATACCTTAAAATCAAACTCTCTTCTCAATTTTGAGTAATAAGCATTCTCTCCCCTTATACTTTGACATTATTTATTTTAAGCTTAATATTTGCAATTCTTTACTTATATAATATTTTTTATATTATATATCATTTATTTTACTCAAGTATTTATAGTACTTTTTTTTAAGTTCTTTAGTATTATAAGCACAATAATTTTTTTTATGAACTTTCTACAAAATTTAATGTTATTTTTTTATGATTGTTATTTTATTAGATGCATTAAGCATGTATATATACTTATCTATACACATGTATATGTGCATATTTAAGTTTTGCTTCTCTCTTATTGTCTATTATTTATATAGATACATTGAGTTTTGATTGTCACTAATGAGATAATCTAAATGAAATCTAGAGAAGGTAAGTGTACGCAATCGGTATCATTACCTCGGAGGAAGTATACTAAATAATAAATTAAAATTTATTTATAACATAAGTAAAATTCAAGAATTAATTTATTATAAAATATATTTTATTTTATTAAATATATTTGTATTACATTTATTGAAATATATTTATAAAGTTGATTTTATTTGTTAATTTCACTTATATAAATAGATATTACAATTTTGATTACTATTAACAAATTAATTTTCTTATCCTAGTTATTTCATTTAGAACGCCATTAAATTATTATATACTAAATAAATATTTTTTATCTTTTTTTTTATCTAGAAAATAATATTTATTTTTTTATTTAAAGAAACTTACTATAAATATTTAAAAAGTAAAAGAGAAAATGGTCAAAAAACCCCTCCCCCTCAATCTTTACCTCAAATCTCAATTACACACCTATACTTTGTTGGGGTCCTATGACCCCCTTAAACTATTTTAAAGTGAAATATTTACACCCCTAAAAATTCATGCCCAGACATTGTTTCAGGCAGTGAGCTGCACTCACTGCCACATCATGCCACGTTATTTTTTTTTACTCTAAGAAATTAATTATTTAACTTTATTATTTTCTTTTCTCTTCCCTATTTTCCATTTTGCTCCATTTTCCTCTTCAAGCACATTTTATTTTTGTAGTTAATTTTTGAAATTTAATTTTATATTAAATTATATATGACATTGTGGGTTATGTTGGAAATTATATATGCCATTTTGGGTTAAAAATTTTGAGCATTGTGAAAATTATATACGTCGGAGTTGGAGTTCAAAGCTTTGAGCTCGTCATTAATGGCGGATCTTGAGCAAAAAACAGGAAATTGGAGAAATGGAGAAATCATATATGGCATTTTGGGTTAAAAACTTTAAGCATTGTGAAAATTATATACGTCGGAGAGGGTTTTTTTGACCATTTTCTCAAAAGTAAAACAAATATCACGATTTTAAAGAGGGAAAGAAAAATAAAGAACAATAGCATAAGGGTAAAATAGGTTATAAAAATAAACATATAGAAGTATTTTTTTGTCATTCTTTTTAGCTGACGTGACATTTTTTACGTATGTCCCATTTTTATGTAATAAAGGTGTCATGTCAATATAAAAAAATGACAAAAATATGCTAAAATTGAATTCAAAAGGTAGTAGAACGCATGTGAAGTTAGAGTGTGTCCTAACAACTTTGGTCACAGTTAAAAGGGATACTGAATATTTATCTCAAATTGTAAACATATCAACATCAAAATAAAAATACTTACAGAAACAACTGAAATTCTTCAACACACAAAATCTTATCTTCCATCAAGCTACAAAATAAAGAAGTAATAGATTAGTGAAGGAATATTGAGCGAGATAATGAAAAATCAACATAATAAATGAATTAATGGGTGTCTTTATTATCGTAACTCAAAAGTAGGAGGAAGTTACATTATATTTACCAGCAAAACACGTGTTTATCGCTGTTTAGTTCTTCGTTTTCTTATTACGTTTGGATTTTATTTTATTTTGGATTTTAAAATTGAAAGCAAGCTGTTTTTATTTTTTAAAAAAGTTATTTCCAAACATCGTATATTAATATGCTTTTTCCTTTCCTTTTAATTTTATTTTTTGAATAATAATTTGTTTTTTGTTTAAAAATAGGTAAAATAATTAGAATTGCAAATGATATTTTAAAAATGAGGGGAAGAAATCCTAACTAGACTAATCCATCTTATTTTATTAATAATATTCGAAAAAGTTTATATCGTAGAGTTATCTATTTAATAAGTTGTAACTGTTCATCATCTAATTTTTTTAATACTCCCTTAGTTTAAAAACGAATGATCTAATTTCCTTTTTAGTTCGTTTAAAAAGGAATGACCCCTTTTCTGTTTAGCAATTTTTTAATTTTAACTTTGCACGTGACATTTTTAAGACCACAAGATTGAAGGACATTTTGGTACATTTGACATATCTTTAATTTAACACCACAAAATTCAAAAGTCTACTTTATTTTCTTAAAGTCCATGTCAATTTAAACTAGGCCATTCTTTTTTAAACGAAGAGAGTAATATTTATTTATTGAGTATTATCTACTTGATTACTTACTTTATTTTATATTTTAAATTATGATCATCCTGTATTATCTCAATTTCCCAATTTGTACGTTTTTCTACTATAATATTTTAATTAGTTTTCATCTCTATTATTTTGTGTATAAATGAAATAACTTCAAAATTTGAATCTTCTAAAAAAAAATTAAAAGTAAAACTGAAAAATATTTTTAATTAATATAAAAATGTGCAGTAGTGTTATTAACTTTGTTGGGGTAATGTTTAAAGGAAAATTTTAGAAGTAGCAACTCTGTAACCTTAATAATAACTTTTATAGTAATATTTTTATAATTATAAAAAATAGCAATATGTATTTTGTATTTAAGTAAAATGTTGCTATATAAATACATATACAAATTAAATAGTAGTTTCTACTTTAACTCCTATCAGTTAGAGTTAAATAACGGAAGTAATTGTCCTTAATTCATGCTACATTTACTTATAAAGATTTTTTTGACTCTTCTATTTCTCTTTTTTTTTTTTTTATCCTTTTTCATTTTTTTTAATTTTTTGTTTTCTTATTTTTTTCCTTTTTCATATTTTTTTCTTTTCCTATTTTCATTTCTTTTTTATCGTTTTATTTTGATTTCTTTTCCTTTTTTATTTTTTTCTTTCCACTTTATTTTGACTCTTCTATTTCTCTTCTTTTTTTTTATCCTTTTCATTTTTTTTCTTTATATTTTTTCTTTTTCGTTTTCTTATTTTTTTCCTTTCTCATATTTTTCTTTTTCTTTTCCTATTTTCGTTTTCTTCTTATTTTTTCTATTTTTTTTTTTAAATTTTATTTTTACTCTTATATTTCTAGCTTTTATTTCTCTTTCTTCTTTTTTTCGGTTTTCACTTCTTTTTCTTTAGATTTTTCTTTTTTTATTTTTTCTTTTTCTATTTTTTTTTACTCTTCTATCTCTTGCTTTTATTTTTAAAAGACACATATCTATATCACATATACATATTCAAAAAATATATAAAATACATAAATATACAGATCTGCGTATGTATTTACAGTACAAAACATACATATATATCTACATATGTATTACAGAAATACATATCTGACTCATATATATGTATAAACATATAGGACACAAAATTTCTATAACAAAAAGTGACATAATACATTTGCCAAAGTGCATTTGAACTGCATATTTCTTCTTCGTGATGTAGACATCAAAAATATTATTATTGCATCATTCATAAATACATATGCATTAATCATAAATAGATATGTATAACTGGAAAAATACATATGCATTAGCCATAAATACATATGCACACTGAAAAAGTACATATGTATTATTCATAAATACATATGCATCTATAAAAACCTAAGCAGAACTAAAAATATATTTCCAAATCAATAAATATAGCATGCAGCCCCATAAAAACGTATGAATAACTAGAAAATACATATGTATTATTCAAAAATACATATGGATATCTGAAAAATACATATTCATTAGTCATAAATACATATACAATCTGGTAAAATACATATGTATTATTCATAAATATATATATACATAACTGAAAAAATACATATGCATTACTCATAAATACATATGCACAACTGAAAAAATACATATTCTTTCTTTTCGTTTGACTTCCTCTTTTCACATATTTTTGCACTTTTTGGGATTTTAGAGATGAAGGTTTTCTCAATATTTTCCGTTTCATGATTTTCTCAATATTTTCTGGCTCGTCACAATGCTTCGATCTCACCTCTTCTATGCCAATTTCTCTGTTCAACTGAATAGGAGTAGAAATCAACTTAACACAAAATCCCACAATCTTTCAACAAAAAAAAATTAAAAAGTCCATCAAATAACGTAGGAAAAGTTATAGCAGACCTCCATCAAATAACATATCCCTCCATTATAGCAGATCTCCACAATCTTTCAACAAAAAAAAAAT
>NC_061118.1:100342655-100437407 GCF_002878395.1 Capsicum annuum
CAAATGAAGAAAACGGATGAAGAAAAAATATGAAAAATAAAAAAATATAATTTATATGAAAAGATAACATGAAATACTGTAAATATCATCTTACCTTATTTGATAGATCATAATTTAAAAAAAAAAATTAAAAAGGTGGAGTGAAATATGGGAGGAAATTGAAAAAAGTGGAGTGAAATACGGCAGGGAATTGAAAAAAATGGAGTGAAAATAGGAAAAGGTAAAAAAGTGGGTGAAATCCACTCGTTTTTTAATATAATGGTTAAAATATTATAATTTTTGCTATAACTTGTAATTTTGAGAAAGTGTTGCTATTTATTGTAATTAAGGTCTTAAGTATGCTAGTTTTTATAATTTTCCCAATGTTTAAACCCCGAAAAAAACCTTTGTTGTGTTAATAGGGAACGGGTAGGTTACTTCATTTTTTTTTTGAATTCATTCTGTCTTTTTCATTTGTTTCAGATATTTTCCTTTTTGTTATAAAATATAAAGAATAACAAGAATAAATAGAGAGAGAAGAGAGGAAGTGATGTTGGATGTATTTATGCATCTTAGCGTTACTATTCTAGCCTACTTAGCCTTGTTTTGAGGATAATTCATGTGCTTAATATTTTGATAATGATATAAATGTGCATCTAAGTGTCCATGTATGTGTTTACAATTTTTAATGGTGCTTTCACACAAGTTTTGATTCAAATAGATCATTTAGAGTTCAACTGAGAAAACTAGTGTTACTAAGATTTTTATTATGTATTTATATGAAAAACAACTTTTTGGTAATATTCAAGGGTCAATTGGATCAAGTCAAGGGTCAAAACAATGAGTTAAAGATCAAAGTGAAATTAGCCCATGCTTAGCTCGTGTTTTTGATTCACCGTCTTGGATATTGTGTTGTTTTAAGCTCTAAATTATTGTGCTTAATGACATAGGATGCTTGGTGAATGGATTATGATGATTTATTAAGGATATAAAAGCTTCAAATCAAGTGGAAACAACTCAAAAAGGTTCAAAATGGCTCAACAAAAGCACAATACAAAAATTGACGCAATTTGAACCCCTAAAATGTATTAGGCACATGTGGGCTGTAGAAGTGGCCAATGGATGCGTGAAAAACACCACTAGATTATGAAGAGGCCAAAATAGTAACCCACTAGTGCATGGAGGTCCTAATGGAGTTGAAGGAGGCGCCGCAACGCAGTGAACTCACGACGAGATTTTGGATTTTGACAGATTTTGACAATTGCGATTTGGCTTAACACCGTGACACGATGGCGATCAAAAGTAGGAAAAAAGTTTCCAGATGAAAGAAAATAGCGTGAAAACCTATTACAAGTCAGTTTATGACTTGTATACTATAAATATAATGTCCCAAAACCCGTTTTAAACTTCTTGGAACCCCTAGATTGCTTGGAACAACATTGGAGGCTACCACAACTTCTTTTTAGATTTTTATTTCTTTAATTTAGCTTTATTTATGGTTTTAATCATTCATACAATTATTTGGATGTTGATTATGACTATGAGTGGCTAGAAACTCCTTTTCCGGGGTTAAATCCAAGAACATGAGTACTATTGTTTTGAATTAAGTTCGTTTTATTTGCTTATCATTATTGGTTGTTTGTTTATTCTTGTTATAACTATTTTAAGGATTCACGACCCTAAAAATACATCAATTTTCTTTCTTTTGATCTCGGGAGAGGGAATAGGAAAATAGAGCATGGAAATAAATAAAGTATGATTTGTATTTCTTTAACAAATAAGGAATTCAAATTAGAATTTAGGACAGGGATTACTGAGATGCATTACTTGATTCAAACGTAGGATGATAGCTTAAAGAATTTAAGTTGACCATTATATCCTCGCTCAATGATGTAGTTGTAAGGTTTAACTTAGGTAAAGGATTAGAGGTTGGGAGACCATAATCATGAAACTAACCCTACGAATCAACAACCAAGATAAGCAAGTTAACGAATGAAGTTTAATAACATAGTATGATTGTTCGAAAGTGCTTTAACCCTGGGTTTTCTCCTATTGATTGTTTCAAGATCTTTACTTTACACATTGTTTACTTTTCTTGAGTTATAAATTACAAACTCTCTTTTCAGTTACGCTTGCATCAAATAAATCAAAATTGTGAACTAAAATAGAATTATTGTTGAATCAAGTCTCTATGGGATTGATACTTATCTTCTTGAAAGCCACTTTACCACTCGATAAGACCAAGTACATTTGCGTGTGCGCTTGGGCACTGTCAGGAAGCTTCTTTATTTCTCTTGAGGGATGAGAGATCAAAAGATTGAGGATACAATGATCAAAACCCCTCAATATTTATAGGGAAAAATACTCCCAGTTTTTCTCTAAAAGATAGATATTTCATATCCCAGTAGATATCATAGACATTCACTATAATGTAAATACATTTATAACACTCCCCCTTGAATGTCTAATTGATAGATAATGTGTCTCGTTAAAACCTTACTAGAAAAAACCCAATGGAAAAAAATCTAGTGAAAGAAAAGAGTACACATATCTAACAATATGCATATAGGTTGCCTCATTAAAAACCTTACAAGGAAAATCCAGTGGGAAAAAACCTTGAAAATAAAAAAGAGTACATCGCATATTTGCTCCCCCTGACGAGAACATCAATGAACTTTACATCCCGATCTTGTGCACTATAAGGTGCAGTTAGAAGAAACTTAGGGAATAAATTACCCGCATTGCCACTTGAATGAATCTGTTGCACATTAATATCACCATTTCTTTATAGCTCATATGTATAGAAAAGCTTTGGCAAAATGTGCTTCGTTTATCTTATTTTATTCATCCTCCCTTAAGTTGTACTATCCATGTTGCATTATCTTTTTATAAAATCATGGGTACTTTTTCATATTTCAAATCATATTTTCTCAAATGACATGTATCATGGAACTCAACCACACACATTCTCGGCTTTCTTCATGAATAGCTATTATCTCAGCATGGTTTGATGAAGTGGCTACGATAGACTGCTTTGTATATATAACACCCCATATTTTTCTAGCATTATCTAAGTCCCAATACATGAGTATTCATGTATAAAATTTTTAAAACACTCATTTTATTCAGTTTAGATCCTGCCATTGTGTAGGAAATTCAATTATCTTTCCAACGATATAAAATTTGCCAAAATCTGATAACCGAGTAAGAAGTTATGGCGATTTTAAGTATCATTCATTACACACCATCATTCTAACCCTTAGCGCGTCGCATACGCAGACCAAATGACAATTGTCAATTTCAAGTGTGGCTCCATAATTATGAATCATTACGGAGTAGGCCAAATAACAATTGTCAATTTCCAATGTGACTCTGTGATCATGGCGCGTTGCGGAGCAGGCCAATTTCCCGTTTGTCGATTTTCAGTGGGCCTCCGTGATGTTGGTGCATAGAGGATGTGGCCAAAATATCATCCAAATCCTTACCGCTATAATGGCATGTCGTGCCATCAGCCCAGTTCCCATTTGTTCAATTTTTAGTGACACGGTGCGATATCGCTACGTTGCTCCAGGTGCCCATTTTGGAAAAATTTGATGAAAAAATAATATTTCGTTCAGGGATAAAACAGTCCTTTCCTATTATTTTAGTCCACCTAGGTATGATATTTAAGCCCTAAAAATACTTTTACAATCATTCTTTAATTAATTTCCCCTAAATCAAAAGGCATTCTCTCCCAATCAAGAACCCTAACTCTTAAATTCAAGGTCAATCCCTAAGGACTTCAAGAAATCCATCAATTAAGGTATGTTAGATGTTCATCCATGGATTCCTTTCATCCATGGAGCCCAAGTAACCCATTTTAATCACCAAGTTATAATCTTTTCAAGTTATTATATTTTAAATTGTGATTTCACCCATGAATCTCCATGATCTATGATTTTATACCATGTTACCATGAAATTATTGTTATTATTCAATTCCTTATGTTTTAATATTATTATTTATTAAATTAAATCATGATTTAGATCTATTATGTTGAATCCATGCTATTTTTACAAGCTCCAAGACATTTCTATGATTGTTTTAAACCATGACCTACAAGTGTTTGATAAAATGCCTACGAGAGTGATTTAATTATTAAGAGCCTTCATGTTTTGATCTCCAAGTATTAGTGTCATTTTACTATAATTGTTTTGAGTCCTAGAGGTATTGAATACCCAAAATCCATAGCTGTTTATTTAGTCTAGTCTTAGTACATTATAGAACAGTCTTCAGAATATACTATGAGCACTTCAGAACAGTCAAATACCAGCTAGTTAAACTCAGAACAGTCTAGTATTTCAGTGTCTTTCAGTTGGGAGTAGGATTTAGCACTGAACAACTGTAGGGATGGCAGCTTCCCCTTCAAACAGGTAGAGTCATTAGTAGCAGTCCCTATACTCCAAAACTATATAGCCAGCGTAAGGTATGAGAAGTCACCCATCAGATTAGGCTTGACTATATCCAGGGGTCACCCGTCAGTTCAGGCTTGACACCCTTAGTCCTTTGGACATTATATCAGTTTAGTGGATCCACACAACCATTGTTTGTACCCGTGGCATAGTATTAACACCCTTCCAACTGGGGTCATAGGTTGGACCCCGATTAGCTCAAATTGGGGAATGTCTATTAGATGATACCTCCCACAGTCTCAGATATAGTCTCCATTACAGTCCCAGCTCAGTTATTCAGTCTTAGTGTTTTTTTGACCAAAGCATACAGATTTTAGTTATTTTAGAATTTCAGTTTATAGATTTTACTCAGTTGCGTTATATTCTTAGTCTTGCATTCTCAGTATTTATTGATTTCCATGCATTATCAGTATATACAGATTGCATGCTCTCTAATCAGTACTTCATGCTTTACATGCATATCCAATTAATTATTAGTTTTGTTCATGAACCCATGCATATCATCCTACCTCATTCAGCATATCAGTACATTCAAAGTACTGATCGCATATCTTTATTTTGCCTATGATGTCACATATCATAGGTGTTGACGCTCAGTTCCCGAATCACACATAGTCCCTCAGATTATTAGCAGTACAGTAGCAATGGTAAGTCCTCATTATCCGAGGAAAAATTATATTACTTCATATCTTTATCTCAGTAGTTAGTAAAGTTAGTTGGGGCCTATCGCATCAACTCGCAGTATTTAGTTTAGACGCTTTTCAGACACTACAGTTAGCTATTCAGACTATTCAGATTTTAGTATTTTTATCAGATTCATAATTCAGTAGTTATTTCATTATTAAAACCTCAGTTATTCTTCAGCGTTTATGATTATATTATTCAGTGCTCACAGCAGGTACTAACTCATGGGTTAGCTTATGGTCTCTCAGGATCGTAAGCACCATGTAACAACTAGGAGGTAGTATCGAGTCGTTACAGTAAATCTCCAAGATATGATAGTATCCCCATATGTGAACACATAGCATGTCTGAGATCAAGATTTATGTGGGTTAAATAAATATCCAGCATCAGCATAATCAACAAGATCAAGACTGTAGTCTTTACAATAAAATTAGATCATGTATTTGATCTCATTTCGATGTCTCCTAGTAGGAGAAGAACTATACCTTGCTAATAAATTAACCAAAAAGGCTATATCGGGTATTGTAGTATTTACAAGATACATGAGTGCACCAATTGCACTAAGATGTGATACTTCGTAACCAATCCAAATTGGTATGTTTGTCATTTCAGTAAATAATCTATTCCTTTTGAAAACTCTCCAAGAGTTCCAATAATTTTCAAGCTATAAGCTTATACAATCTAAGGATTCTAAATAAGTTTCCCATAAACTTTTATATACTTCAAACATTTTGAATCCTTAGAAAGTATTCATTTAAATTTTGTGAAATGACAATATTAAGCATTTCATACATGACATCTTCAAGTATTTGGACTACAAATCAAATAAGTTTTACACTTATTAAGATGCATCCTTTCATGTCACTTGATAAATATTTCTACGTATATGTCAGCTTGTTTAAATAAATGTAGAATTTAGATCTTCATAATCTGTCACAATATGGCGTTAATATTGTATCAAAGATATCGATGATATATCCTTTCGTATCGGTTCACAATATGACACAACATTTTGATATCTCATCACTTCATTATTTTTAGGTACCTGAACCTCTCATAAGGTTTCATGAAGTGTTATGTCGTAGGCTCTTCAAGAGAACATTGCCTTCTTATTATGATTATTTGCTCCCTATTTTTTTCAAGGATTATTTCATTTGGAACCGATTGGCCTACCAGGTTTCACGTATTCATAGACTTTGTCCTTTAGGAACACAACATAGGAGCACTTGCAGCTTAAATATGAAATTAAATTTGAGTTAACAGATGCTTCAGGCATTTGACTTGAATTATATTTTCAATGAGAATCTATAGTAATTCCTAACATATTTCATAGCTTCTTATAATCTCCCCCCTTATGTTAGGAAAACTGACATACATCCTTCATCTTCTTTGAGTAATCCATCTTTGTGTATCATGGTATATTCATTAATTGTATACCGCACATCAAAACTATTAGATGGAATAGTTAGTTCCTGACCTTGAACCAATTGAGAGGGAAGAAATAATCATAATTTATTGGTCTAATGCATACAAGTGCTATTGTATGCAACATATCATATTTCAGACTAACACATGAAGCTTTATTCTCATTAGCAATGGTTTAGCTATTTATCGAAGGCATTCAATGTCAAACCATCATCATGAAGATGAATTGTCTTGATCACAAAATCTAAAAATTATGTTCTTAACTTAATTTTATTGAGCAAGCAACTTTATGAATGTCAAACTGCAGGTTGACAATAAACGTATAAGTGATCATCTTATATCTATGCATCTTAACATATCACATGACAGGCAAACAGGCCTGTATTCACCTTTTATACTTTTCATACTTTGAGGGATCCAATTCCAAAATTAGTTGGTTTAACCAACTTATCATGATAACAAGAAGCATTAAAAGTAATGAAGGATTTTATAATTCTTCAATATATACTCAATACTCAGTATGCACATCTTTGAGATGTCGCAATCGTTTATGTCAATTTATGAACTTTTATTCTAGCAAACTCCAAGTTTACCATGACATATACCTTTTACTTTAGTAAATTTCAGATTTACTATTACATGAATAAATTTCATATTTACTACTTTAGAAATAGATTTCAAAATAACTCTTCTCAATTATTCAGCCTCTTTTGGAGGTGAGTTGTGATACCATCACAATCAAGTGCACGTTTTCATTAATAAGCTTCTCATTCCCCATGAATGAAATATAATTGTGCCTTAAGCCTATCAAATTCTAATAGCTTATAGTCTCTTTCATGATATTGTTAATTCAAGAGCAAGTCGAGGTGTGCATATAATGTAGAGAATTTTCTCTTAAAATATCTTTTAGAGTATATCATATATTGCTACAACATTCACTTCAAGAATGGAGCAATTTATCATATTTTAGTTTTATCATATATTGCTATCATATTCACTTCAGGAATAGAGCATATTCAATGGGGCATATTCAGTTTACACATTACTTTACCTTAGCCATCGTAATATCATCAATATGGTGCACTGAGATTCAAAGTCAATGTCTTATCCATATATAGGCGTCTTAGGCATAAATCGATGAGACTTAAACTTAATATCTTACAATTATGGTTCATCAAAATTATAACTCGATGTCTCATTCTCTTAGTACAATAAAATTTGAACCTGTTATAATATTGGTTAAGGCAACTGCCAAAGTACTCTAAAAAAACTTCAAAATTAATTAACTCAAACAAATATAAATAGATGCATAGTAAAAGTAAGAATCTACATATTCTTTGTTGCATAATTCAACTTTGCTAGGATAGTGATAATGATTATTTTGTCCACCTCAGCAAACAAAGATATATATTTATTTGTTTTTGTCTTTTAAGAAAAATAATGAGCACGGTATAAAAGCAAACTAAAAGCAATCAAATAACTTTTTTTCCAGTAACCAAATAATTTTAACAGCAAACACGATACTAACCAATTTTTCTGAATAAAACTAATTATGTATATAATTGTTTAACAGAATCTTAAATACAAATTATTTTAAGGTATCGTGATACAAAACTAAGTGTGTATCAAGAGATTTAAGCCAACACAAGGACAACAAGATGATCTACAAAGTGCTAATGAATCAAAAATGGTCACACACGGCTTCACTAGGCTTCCAACACTTGGTTTTGGAACTAGAAAATGAGTTTACCAACAAAAACAACAAATAACAACAATGCTAGTGAATCTAAAGAGCTCCACACGGCTTCACTAGACTTTTAGATTCAATAACTCAATGATAACAAGATTACAAGAGATAGAAACTTGACATACAATATTCAATGATCTAAATCGTATGTAGAGTAGTTTAGAGTTGCTACTTTTGAGATTTTCGCTAAAGTGGACAATAGGCTTTAATTCTTGCATTAAAACCGCGCCTATACCGACTTTGCTAGCGTCACATTCGACCTCAAAAGTCTTGTAAAAATTTAGCAATTGTAGCAAAGGGGCCGAGATGAGCATAGCTTTTAAGTCCTCGAAGTCCATCTTCCCACTTGAAAGGCCGATCCTTTTTAATCACTTCGGTCAAAGGGACAAAAATGGTGCTAAATCCTTTGACAAAACATCTATAAAAACTAGCCAACCCATGGAAGCTTCTCACTTCACCTACGGTTTTGGGAGTTGGCCAATTTTTAATAGCGTCAATCTTAGATTCCACTTTGACCCCTATTGAGATCACCACAAACCCGAGAAACACAACATCATAGATACCAAAAGAACATTTTTCAAGATTAGCATATAACTTCTCCTTTTGGAGGACATCAAGCATACATTATAAATGCTTTACATGCTTATCTAAGGACCTACTATACACCAATACATCATCAAAGTAGACAACAACAAACTTTTTGATAAATGTCTTCATCACATGATTAATTAGCCTCATGAAAGTACTTGGAGTATTTGTTAGGCCGAATGGTATAACCATCCATTCATAGAGACCAAATTTATCCTTGAAGGCAGTTTTCCATTCATCACCTGATTGCATACGAATTTAGTGATAGCCACTTCTCAAATCAATCTTAGAAAACAAACACAAACCACTCAATTCATCAAGCATATCATCTAGCCTAGGAATTGGGTGATGATATTTTACCATAATTTGTTGATGACTCGGCAATCTACGTACATATGCCAAGTCCCATTTTTCTTGGGCACTAGTAGCACCGGTACCACACAAGGGATCATACTCTTCTTGATATACCCTTTGTTGAGGAGTTCCTCAACTTGGCATTGTAATTCCTTAGTATCCATAGGGTTGCTCCTATAAGCCGATTTGTTGGAAATTATGAACCCAACATAAAATCTATTTGGTGCTCAAATTCTTGAAGTGGAGGCAATCCTTGCGGTAATTTCTTTGGGAAGACATCCTCGTAATCCTGCAAAACATAAGAAATAAGAGTAGAAATGAAAATATTAGTGGGGTTAGTATTAAAACAATAAGCCAAGAGGAGCATCGGAGTGTCCTCATTATGATCCATAAATAGTTCTTTCCTCCTAAATATCATCACCGTACTCCCTTGCCTCTTAGAATTTAGGGACCCCTCGGCTTTCCCTACCCCCTCACTCTCAGGTTTCCCTCTTTTTTTCTTACCCTAGGGTTCCTCTCTACTTCCCTTACTCTCAGTTTTCTTTTCCTTCTCTCTCAATTCCCTCATCTTTTAGTGCAGTTCATTCACTTGGGCAGGAAATAGCAGATTAAGTGAGACCTTTTGGCCATCCTTATCAAGTGTATACTGATTGGACCTTCTATCATATTTGGTCAACCTATCGTATTGCCAAGGTCCTCCCAATAACAAGTGACAAGCTTAAATTGGTATCACGTCACAAAGCTCCTCATCGTGGTAGTTGACTACCTTAAAATGTATCACGCATTGCCTTGTGACCTTCAATTCACTGCATTCATTCAACCATTGCAACTTGTAAGGGCTAGTGTGAGGTGTAGTCATAAATTTCAAAAAGTTCAGGATTGCAACACTAACCATATCTGCACAACTATGGCTATCTATCACCATAGTGCATACACTTCCCTTCATAAGACATTTAGTATGTAATAAATTCTCCTATTGGGTAGGATTATCTATCGCCTTACTAATCATGACACTCCTCACTACAAAGTTTGGAACCATACACTCCCCTTCTTGCGAATAAACATCCTCATAATCACTATTATCATCATGTGGCTCCCTCTCGACCATCTCTCTATTTGAGGCTCAGCCTCACTCTCATCACCCTCAATACCCACTTCTTCACTAAGAAAATACAATCTACCTTCCCTTAGGATTACATTGCATTGGTTAGGGCATTCATTGGATTTATGCCCCCAACCTTGGCACTTGAAGCATTAGAACCCTTTAGGATTAGGATACTTGTGAGCTTCTTACCTCAGAGGGATTTTATGGACTGTTTTGGACTCGGGCAGCATTGTAGTGGTGAGTTGGTCCTTGTTTTTGGGCCAACCCGAAGAGGATTGAACCATATCCTTGACCCTCGGCCAACCGGATGTTGATTTTCCCTTTGCTTTGAACAACGACCTCTCTTTAAGTTCCCTTTCAATCTCAAGAGCCGCTTGGAAAATACCTTCGATGATATCAAACTTGTGAAGTGTCAAATGAGTGGAGATCTCTTTGTTCAACCCACACTTGAACCGAAAATGTCATGACTAATTTGTTCCCCATGATGACCAAGTTTTAACATGAGTTGTTGAAACTCATCATAATATGCCATCTCACTTTGATTCTCTTACCGTAAGTTGTATAATCTAGCAAGCAACTCATGTTGATAACTCTTGGGAAGGTACGGTTGTCTTATTAAGTACCTCAACCAAAACCAAGGTGGTGGTTATCCATCAATCAACTCATTACCAAATCGTTTGACGTATTCCACCATGTGTTAGCAAAGCCTTCAAAGTGAGCTATAGCGTAACAACTCTTCTTCTCCTCTGATATGTCATTCACTTGAAACACCATGTCACAAGATGATTCCCAAGCTAAGTATATCTCAGGGTCACTTTTACCTTTAAAGATTGGTAGGCTCAGCTTAATGGTGTTGATGCCTACGTTTCTCTCTTAGTATCAGTTTCCCCTCTCTCCATACCCTCTGTATCTTCTTAGATCCACATGACCCCTTCTTATCTCTTTTTTCCTCATATAGTCACTTTTAAAGAATTCATACCATTCATAATTCTATCTACTATATTCCTCAAAGTGGACAGGATGGTTTTGGACATTTGGAACTTGATTCAGAGAAATTAGATTTTATGGAGGTAGTGGTCTTTGGTTTATGGAGCTTGGAAGGAAGGGTTTGGATTTTGTGGAGGTATTGGAAGTCGCCATCCCTCTTGCGGAACTTGAGGAGTTTGGGAATGTGTTGGTCTATTGGAGTCACGGGTTAGAGGGATATGCATGGTTTGACTTACGGTATTTAGTAGAGCTAGTGAAGGATTTGGCATTTGGGGCCATGTTTTAGGAGTAACGGTGGCGGATGAGTTTTATTATGTCCACTTGAAGAAACATGTTAAGGAGTAGAAGGGAAAGAGTTTCTTTGACTCTCCACTTGTTCTAACTCCCACTAATAGTCGTAACTTCTCTCCTTATGGCTCCAACCTCCGTACTCAACCTTTCAAGAGTTCGGGTCATAGCTTCAAGAGTGACCCTCATAGTTTCCATAGCATTAGAATCCACGATTTGAGATGTAGTTCCTTTCATTATCAAGGTATCACCTACACAAGAAACAAATAAGTTAGTTTAAAAGCCCTCTCTTCGCTCATACTCTCTCTTTTCACTCACACTCAAGCTCCACAAGTGTTGTAGATTGGCTAGTAACCCATGAATCCTTAAGGTATGAGTATGCTCTTGTCCAGAGTATATTCTTGTTTGAAACTCAAAGAATTCTTGTCGGACCTTAGCTAAGAGTTACAACATATTCAAACAACAAAAACACACAAACAAACGTTATCACGAACACAAGGCTTAAAAGGATTAATTGACAAGCTAATAGGAATGTACTAGTTTGTTAATTAGTTCTCAAGTCAATTAGAGGAAACAAGGAATCAATAATTAGAAACTATAACATCCAAATTTGGGCTTAATTATCACGTGAGCAGTAACTAGGGTGACATGGCAGTATGTCATTCGCAGCGGGTCCACATATGTTGTTTATCAACTTGAAGTTTTAGTCCTTTTATATCATTTATAATGGGACTTATTTTAGGAGGGAAACATAAAGTCTTGAGCTTTTTCAACTTTTTCAAAATCAAATGGTGATGTTTGACCTCACTAGTTCCACAAGATAAGGTTCCTTGTTTTAAGGAAAAGTGGTTGTCATGTCTTGAAAAGGTGATGTTGGTAAGTCTTCTCACAAATAATTTTTAATTTTGTTTTACAACCTTTTTAGATCTATTACTATTTATAGAAGTTAAGACATAGGTTGAAGAGAAGTTTAAGATGAACACAACATCAACACCTTCAAGAACATAACAATGGTACACCACAATGGTCACTCCAACGTCCCAACACAAGCTAAACTCACGGCCACTTCAAGTTTTCACAACAACAAGTCTCTTCTTATTAAGCTCAACTTTAGATTTAGACACTTTTTGTGTTGATGAGGAAAAAACCAACACAAGAAACAAACTAAACAAGTAAAATCTTTTGTATACCTACAACCAACTCTCAGCCAAGATGTTCAAGAACACACTTTTGGTAAGAGCTTTCCAAGATTGGTTTTGTAAGAACAAAACTAAGCTTTGAGATTTGATACCAAATGATACAAAACTAAGTGTGTATCAAGAGATTCAATCCAACATAAGGACAACAAGATGATCATCAAAGTGCTAGTGAATCGAAAATGGCCACACACGGCTTCACTAGGCTTCCAACACTTGGTTTTGCAACTAGAAAATGAGTTTAACAACAAGAACAACAAATAACAATAATGCTAGTGAATTGAAAGAGCCCCATATAGATTCACTAGACTTTTAGATTCAACAATACAGTGATACTAAGATTACAAGAGATAGAATCTTAACATACAATATTCAATGATCTAAGAACCCTAACAATGAGAAAGGACCCCAAGACTAATGAATATCAATACAAAGTTCTTACTTGGACCAACAAGAACTCAAAGAACCCCAAGATCCTAGTTTATAGCCAAGATACAACACAAGTATCACTCAACTTGTGAGGGACGGTTTGGACTTCTCCAATGGAAGAGAGAAGTTCTTAATATTACAAATGTAGTTGTTGTCTTCAATATTATGAGTGAACTAAAGAGAAATAACCCTAACACATGTCTTATATAGTCCGTTACAAATAAGATACAAAAGGACCAAGATACCCTTGGCATCAAAGAGGCGAGTTTGGTGATACGAGACAAACAAGGAGAACACGAAACACATTCCAAATCAGACCACTAATCTTAAGGATCTGAGGACCTTTATGGAGACTCTCTCGGATTCGCTACGAACAAGAAGAATAGTAGATTCAATGATGTATTTAACACCCAAAACATCATCAACAGGTGAAGAAAAAGAGGATTACAATAATAATAACCAACTGTTTCAGCAACACAAGAAACAACAACAAAAGATTACACTAAACAAAGGGATAGAAAAATAGACTACATAAAGGCATAATATTAAGAACCAAAGAGCATATTTCACTCTTGGACCCTTAACACTGCACACTACAATTCACCTATCTCTTACATGGCACAAGAGGGACCTCGATCTCTTAAGCATCCAACATTTCCAAGCTTGAATCCAACACGAGTGATTCCACACTCAAGTTGAAATCCTTAGTTACAATGTTTGGCCATAGGGGCCTTTCTCACAAGAGAGAAATATCTAAGTGTCTACAACTTTCAATATTCATCAAAAATAATGACTAAAACGCTAAATCATTCTATTTATAGTGTGTTACAAATAATAGGTAAAATGACCAAAAGGTCCCTTTAATGAAATGTGACCAAGGGTGCCCTTGGAGTACAAGTTTAGGGTCTGTTTTGGTGTGATCCAAGGTCTTCTCCACACTTCACTTGGATGCTTTATTGGATGGGTCCAATGCATTCTCACATACATGCATCCTCGTGGTCGTACTAGTATCATCCTTCCCTTCTTGAAAAAGGATTCGACCTCGACTTCGTACCTTGAAAAATCAAGAGAAGACAACAAGCACACATCCTCAAGACATGGGGGGTTAGGGTTAGGAAAATGCACACATCATATTCCATGCCGAGGGGGGGTAAAAACTTGGAGTATATCCATGGGTCCTTTGTGTTGAACATAAAAAGATTAGTACAAAAGACATAAAGGAAGTGGTCATCATCCATAAAAAGAGATAAGGAAGAACTTTGTCTTCCTTCATTAGCACCCACAACCAAACATTTCTTGTCATCTTGACCAAGCATTAAGTGGGGAGTGTAGAGATTTCCACATTCCAAGAGGGTGCCGGGATCAAATGGAAAAATTAGCCAAGGACCTAAGCCGAGGCTAGCACAGCACTCCTTTCTCCTAGAATGTCACTCCCACACTCACACACAAAAATATTTTCATACACATGGTGTCTATGAACAAAACTAATTGCAATGATTTTACCACACAAGATGTTCAAAGAGTCATGTGCATTATCAAGATCAATTCTATAGAGATCATCACTAACTTGAGAATTTTTAAGCACACTATTCACATGCTCAAATAGTGAACTACATTTAAGAGTAAATTGATCATCATGCACACTAAGAGTACTACCAAGAATACTCATTTCCGATACTACACATTCCTTGTCCATAAGAGTACTCTCATCTTCCAACAAGAGATTTCCATCTTTAGGAGGAATGTTGTCACACCATAGTGGGTTAGCATATCGGCTATAGCCTTCAAGGCAAGCTATACCATCATTTTCACCACTAGGTTCATTAGGAGTGTTTATATCATCTTCAAACAAAATATTAAACCTAAAGAGAGCATGATCTGTCTCACGGAAAAATTTTGAACTAGCAAGTGTTTCGCTCTCTATAAGTTCACTACCAAGTACCAAAGATATTTCAATCTCCTCTTTACCTTGGTGTGGGTCGGGGTAGCCCACCTCTTCCTTTGGAAAGCTATTGGCACAAGGTGTTTGGACAAGGAAAGTTGAATTTTGTGGGATAAGTTTAGGTAATAATTGGCGTAGCCTTTCCACGTGCCATTTCAATTCTTCAATATCGTCATAGATGCGATCAAACATGGCATCAAGATTAGTGGCAGCCATGGTACCTAAAGGAAAGGACAAAAACAAACAACAAAACAAACTTGTTAGTTCAAAATGCCTCACCACACTCTCACTCTCAGTTTTACCTCACACTTGGTTTCATAAGTGTTGAAATCCGGCTTATACTTCATGAGTGATTGAGGGTCGAGTTTACTCTTGTTTGGAATGGATTTTCATTTGAGTTGACTCAAAAAAAATTTGTTTACGAACTTGAACCAACAAGATACAACAAATTCACAAAAGAGAAAAGCACACACAAACGTTTAACACGAATGAACGAACACAAAGACTAACTAACAATCTAGTAGATGAGTACTAGTTTGTCAATTAGTATTGGAACCAACAAAATTGAAACTAAGGAACAACAAAAGGAAACTAAGAAATCTGAAATTTTAGCTTAAATGTGGTGCGTGAACAGTAACAATGATGACGTGGCAGCACGTAATTAGTTGCGGTTTCTAACAATTTTTTGTTGTTGTTGTTTTCTAATTTCAAGTCTTGGTCAATTTACAATTTAGAAATTGGTGGAATTTATTTAAAGGAGGAAAATTTAAACAAGTCTTGGAGCCTTTTCAAAGTCAAGTTTTCAAGACTTTGACTTTCTTGTACTTCTCCTTATAACATGGATCCTTGTTTTATGGAAAGTGGTTGATATGTGATTGACTATTTGATGAGTGATAGGAAGTCTTTCAAGACTAACAAAGCTTAACCTCTTTTTCCTTCACCATTATAGATCTAATGTTCACTTTATATTAACAAGCTATGAAGGTTGTGAAGAACTTCAAGAACAACATCAACAATCACCAATAACAACCAACAACAATCTCCAAAAATACCACAATTTTCATACGGCCAACTTCTAATTTTCACAATACAATATCTTCAATACTTGGCCAAGAAAACTACAATTTCAAAAAAATGGTTCTTAGGCCACCAATGAACAACAATATCATGTGGCCAAGTTTAGAACAACAACAAGATGAAGACCACAAGGCCAAAACAGTCTACCACAACAATGTTTCAACAATAATTCGGCCACGCCTTATGTTCACGAAAACAACACCAACAATGTAAGATCAAACTTAGATTTAGACTCAAGAGTGTTAGAGATGAATAAAACTAACACTAGAAACAACAAAACAAGTAAAATCTCGGCCAAGACACAATAATAATACAATTTCGGCCAAGAAAACAAAATGGACAGGTTTGCTTCTTTTTCATTTTTCAGTTTTCTAACACTTCTTTTTTGAATTTTCTATCAAGCAAGCCCAAGATTGATCTTTTGGGAACAAGATAAAGTTCTCTGATACCAAATGATACGAGACAAACAAGGAGAACATGAAACACACTCTAAATCAGTCCACTAATCTTAAGGATCCAAGGACCTTTTTGGAGACCACTCTCGGATTCGCTACCAACAAGAAGAATACAAGATTCAATGATGTATATAACACCCAAAACATCATCAACACATGAATAACAATAGGATTACAATAATAATAATCAACGGTTTTTAACAACACAAGAAACAACAATAAAAGATTATACTAAACAAAGGGATAGAAAAATAGACTACATGAAGGCATAATCTTAAGAACCAAAGACCATATTTCACTCTTGGACCCTTAACACTACACACTACAATTCACCTATATCTTATGTGGAACAAGAGGGACCTCGATCTCCCAATAATCCAACATTTCCAAGCTTGAATCCAACACGAGTGATTCCACACTCAAGTAAAAATCCCTAGTTACAATGTTTGGCCATAGGGACCTTTCTCATAAGAGAGAAATGTCTAAGTGTCTAAAAATTTTGATATTCATTAAAACTAATGACTAAAATCCTACATCATTCTATTTATAGTGTGTTAAAATAATAGGTAAAATGACCAAAAGGTCCCTTTAATGAAATGTGACCAAGGGCGCCCTTGGAGTGCAAGTTTAGGGTCGGTTTTGGTGTGATCCAAGGTCTTCTCCATACTTCACTTGAACGCTTTATTGGACGGCTCCAATACATTCTCACATACGTGCATTCTCATGGTCATACTCGTATCATTTTGGAGGGCCTCTTCACACTTCAATAAGTATAGGCCCTTAGATGGACTCACAGGGCCCTCACACACGACCAATGATGTGAACAAGGCTTGGATTCTTTAAAATTCACGTGCTTGACTTCGTGTGAAAGGTCTCGAGCTAGGAATACCCATATCATATCGTTCTTATCTTGACGGCAGAGTCTCATGCTGATAACGTGTTATAAAATATAAAGAATAACAATAATAAATAGAGAGAGAAGATAAGAGGATTATTTATTTCTCTTGAGGGATGAGAGATCAAATAATTGAGGATACAATGAACAAAACCCCTCTATTTATAGGAGAAAATACTCCTAGTTTCTCTCTAAAATATAGATATTTCATTTCCTAGTAGATATCAACTTGATTTTGATAGATCTTATCTATATTCTTGATAGAAATTCACTATAATGTAAATACATTTATAACACTTTTAATATTTTCAACTTTTCTTTTGTAAATTTGTGTGTGGCAGTTATTGTTTTTTAAATTACTAGTTTACTTGCACATGTCTTGTATGTGTAACTTTTAATTATTTAAAATTAGATGATTTTATCAATTACGAAGATTTTTAATGAAGAGCAAAATTAAAGAAACATAACAAGCAGTTTTGTAAAATAAATAAATCAAGTCATAACTCTAAGCAAAGCAAAAACAATATACATCACAAATAGTAGTAACACTTACTATACTAATATTTGGATAACTTTGCAAACATTAAATTTGTAGATGTAGATGAAGATGTAGATTTATAAAATTATTAAATTTTTTAAAATCAAATTTAGTTAATTTAGAATTCTTAAACTAATTAAAAAAATATTAGTTGTCATTAATTCTGATAACTTCTAATAAGGAAATGTTTTATCATAATTATATTTAATTAATTTTCAACCCTTAAATATAAGAAAAAATAGTGAAAAATAATTTTGTCTAAAACAAAGACTTTTAGTGAAGGACAAAAAGTTCAAACCACATTTCTAAGGCCCTTCACACTTTTAATTTATTAGTATTAGTATTAGTATAGTATATTATTAGTATTAGTATTAGTATTAGTATTAGTATTAGTATAGTATTATAGATTATTTAATTGAATGTTTATTTTTTAATAAAAAATATTGCTAACACAAGAAATTCTTACCTCATTATTAGACACATATAGCTTTTGAACGTTTTCTCGCTATCCACTTATCCTTTTATTGTTTAACCTTGAATTAAATTGATTATGAAAATAATGCATTTTTGTCACAACTAACTCACACGTGCACACGTTGTCTTCATTTATCCATCACAAACTGACAAAAGAGCATCCACATGCAGACCAAAGGCTACGGAAAGAATAGAGAAGAAAGAAAGGAAATGAGAAAAATAAAGGCAGTTATAGTTGGAGGGAGCATAGTAGGTATATGCTCTGCACATGCTCTTATTAGAGCAGGTTGGGATATGGTGGTTCTTGAGAAAACTCCAACACTTCCAACTGGTAGCCCTACTGGTGTTGGCCTTAGACTTGACCCCCTATCTCACAAAATCATTGAATCTTGGCTTCAACAACCATAACTACTTCAACAATCCACCTTACCTGTTTCCCTAGATCAAGTAAGTTCAATTTATTTTGATTGAATTTTATACTTCCAGTGAGGCTTTTCCCAGACCTTGCGCATAGAGACTACTTTAATGCACGTACTGTCTTTTTTATTTAATGTTTTCTTTGTCACACCAAATTTTCAACTATAATTAATAAATGTTTCTTCAACTACTTATGCATTATACTTTTTTAACTCCTGCAAGAAAAGTCCTAAAATGATGACTAATAGTAGCATATTCAACACTGCCAGCTATAAATTATAATTTACCTTTTGACTTATTTATCTGAAACTATTTGAAATTTATGGAATTTAAGATTGTTAATTTGACTAACCTTTTATATGTTTAATGGTAGTGTGACTAGTGTTGTTAATCCTTCTCATCAAAGTTGGATCATATGATTTTGACACTAAGTTTTGTACTAGGATATGAACTTAGGATTTTCATGTTATTACTCCTAAAGCCTCAAACAATCAACAAATCACTTTGTCTCTTTCAATAGATCAAGTAAGTACAAATCAAAAATCCCATCTCCTTTTTGGTTGATTGAGTTTGTGTTATATTGTTTTTCCTTTTGTGGTTTCTTCTCTCTATTTAATATGATAGTATTCCAATGAAGGTTTGCCCTGTTCCACCAATACATAACATCATATAACTGTCAGAAATTTGGAGTATTCAAAATTGTAATTGGATTTTATAATTTTACATCAAAATAGTGTTAACAGAGGAATAATTTCAATAAATGGGTTTGTCATATTTTTCATGATAAAAATGGTGAAAACGCATGGTGAATGGAGCACCTTCAGTGTGCAATTTTTATATTAAAAAATAGATGGGCTGTTTAATATATTTACATTGAAGGTGCTCTACTCTTATAAGTGTTCAATGAATCTTTTGCATTTTAAAGAAGGCTCATTAATAGTTATGAGCCTTCAATATTACTTTTACGGTTCAAGAATCTGAAAAAGGCTATCATTTTCTGAATTGATGGGACGATAAAGGATAACTTTTGCATACTCTAAAGGCTCATCCAAAGCTATGCACCTTCAAGCAAAGCATTAGTAAGAAACAAGCAACTGAAGATAAAAAAAAAATAACAATATAAGTGTATTGTATATATATATGTACCATATATGAATTCACATATTAATTGTTTTTAATAAGTAATTAAAAATAATTAATTACTTAGCATCCAAAAAGATAAGTCTGTAATTTTTTTTTTAGGCCAAAAATCAATAATACAATTTAAAATTGGCAACGACGAAGAGAAGGATTGAAAAACAAACCTAAAAATCATAAGTATTTCATAAATTTGACTCAAGCTATTAACTTGCACTCTAAAAAGCTATTAACTTGCACTCTGAAATTGGCAACGACAAAGAGAAGGATTGAAAAAGAAAACTAAAAATCACAAGTATTTCATAAATTTGACTCAAGCTATTAACTTGCACTCTAAAAAACTAATTTCAAACTGAAAAAGAAAGATTTATTTTTTACCTTTATAACAAAAGAACACTAATTTTAATAAATAAAATATTTTCAACATGAACTATATAAAATAGAAAACAAAAGTGCATAAAAACCTATCGGAGAGGGGTTAAAAAATAACCAAATCAATAGGAATCATTATAATAGCAACGTTATATAATATTGCCTTAAAAATTTAATACTACACATTATCAGAATAAATAGCGAATATGTTTATAAACTATCGTATACATGTGAAAGGAGTAAAACTTGCGATAACCGAAAACAGAAGTACTATTCCTGTAAAAATAGTTGGACGAAAAAAGAGATAAACCTTTGATTTTTTCGGCTACTTCATTCGGCTGCAACATGTTTGTTTCATATAATTTTTTCAATAAAAATTTGTTAACTAAAAGAGAAACATGAAAATTATCAAAAAGGGAGAATTCATAATCAATTATTGATTATGTATAACACATATATAATCTTTAAATTTACTAACTAAATAAATAGAGAAAAATAAAAAAAGAATGATTGTAATGGATGCAAGAAGAAAAATGTCATGTCCCAAAATAATTCCTAGGCGTGACTAGCTCCCGTTAAAACTACTTACCGGGAGAACCAATTTTCTATACATTCACAATATCTACAAACACTGAGATAAAGACATGTGCAACTTCAAGTGCGTGAAATAGTTATTAAATGCAAAATAATTATCCACTGGGTTATCATAATATGATTTATGAAAACAACAATACTTTGATAATAACTCTCTCGCCTCAAATGCCACACCAAGACCATGGAGCATCTAAACAGAGTTACATGAGTTCAACTTTTGGGCATGCAAACCCAACAAAAAGAATTATAATGTAAAAATAACTAAAGCTTTATGACAGCCTCCATGAATAATGCGAAGGCTCACTTTAGCAACAGAATCCATACGTAAAGACCGCCAGCTAGGAGTCTCTCTCTTTGTAACCGTATCTGCAGATATGCAAGTAAGGAGTGAGTTATATATATATAACCCATTAAGATCCTCGACCCGCTACTTTAATACCCCTGAAACAAGTTTTAGAAAACACAAGGAACAACAAAATACACAAATAATGTGTACCTAATATCTCTTATAAGGTAATGTCAATAAGATCCAAAAAGAAGTTCAAAAATGTCACTCTATATCTCAACTCAATCAACTCTCACGACTTATCATAAATGATAGTAAAGGTGATTGGCCTAGAACTCCAACAAGTCCACGGCAACATATATAATGCCCCAAAAGTCTACTACAGCAGTATGTGCAATCCTCTAACAAATTACGCCAGCATAAGTAATGCCCCTAACATATTACGACAGCTATGTATGCCCCTAGAGACTATAACGGCAGCAAAGAAAATATGTTCAACACCCAACGTCATCTCACATATTACCACTAAGTAATTCTCATACACCTCACAAATTATATATCCACAGCTAGTCAAATACCACCTATTCTATCAAGTTCATGCTTATCCCAACACATGGACTAGGCAAAAAAATATAATTTTTTATAAATCAAATTTGAAAAGCAAGCATCCAAGCTTAAAGTCTCACTTACCTCGAATGCATAATTCAAGCACCACCTCCTAGTAAATCAAAATATATTTTCATAAGATCAAACATCTTAAAATACACCAAAAATGGATTTAATATAGTCAATATCCCATCAATGAACATTGTCTAAAATTTCAGAACAAGTCATATACTAAAGTCTATCATTTAATCCAATTAATCGAATTATGTACTTGTACCATATAAAATGTAATGCAATTTCAGAACGGTTATTGTGCTTCAAATTAAACTTACCAGTAGCTAATTACAACTAACCCAATCATTAACTAGAGTTGTGATCCATTTTCAGTGAATATTACAGACACCAAAATTGCCAAGAATTATCGTGGCTTTGTAGTATCTTTTAACATCCAAATTTTCTATAGAATTCAAATACTTCACCAAACCATTGATGTTTCAAAGTCATAATATTGATATGAATTATTCTAATCGTTGATCCAAATAGAATAAGGGTAGGAAGAAAGGAATATGTCACTGTTTTTCAGAATTTTATGCCAAAGAACTATAAACAAATTTCATACCTTATCAGTGAAAGATGCCTGCTAACGTAGCTTAGATAATCTCTACTATTTTTATCTTTCTATGATGCTTTTGTTGTGTGCTTATTGATCTCTTCCAAGAATAAAGAGAGCAATATATAGCCCTATTATTCTACTTGTACGTTACTAGCATGAAACTAAAGAGGGATTTTGGCTTGTCCCCTTTTAATTTCTTAATTAGTAATAAGAATTATTTATAATTACCAATTAACCCTTCATTAAAAAAAATAAGTTGGGCTATTATATTCTCCCCCACTTAAAATAATGTCCATCCTCAAACGGGTCTAGAATCATACCTGAAGTGTCAAATAAGTGAGGACATTGAACTTCCATCTCCTCTTTTGACTCCTAAGTAGCCTCCTTGGTTGGATGATTATGCTATAATACCCTGACTGAAGTTATCTTTTTCAATCTCAATTGTCGCGCTTGCCTATCAAGAATAACTATCGGGCTTTCTCATAAATCAAATTCTCATCAAGCTCTACATCCTCTGGCTGGATCTTATAGCTATCATCACGAACATATCGTCTAAGCATAGACACGTGAAACATAGGATGTACCGCGGATAATATCGGAGGTAAACCTAGCCTATATGCCACCAATCCAATTTGGTCCAAGATCTCATAAGGACCAATATATCTAGGACTCAACCTACCTTTCTGGCCAAATCTCATAACTCCTTTCATGGGAGAAACTTTAAAAAAAACTTTTTCTCCTTTTGCAAACTCCAAATCATAGACCCTCTTATCTGCATAGGATTTTTGCCTGCTTTGTGATGTCTTAAGTCAGTCTCATATCACTGCAAACCTTTTTCAATGTATGCTGAACTAAATCTGGACCTAATAACTATGCTTTGTCGGGCTCAAACCAGCCAAGACACTTGTGACCATATAGAGCCTCATATTGTGCCATTTGAATGCTTGACTGGTAGCTATTATTGTAAGCAAACTCTGTCAAAGGAAGATGGTCATCCCAATGCCACCGAAATCAATCGCACAAGCTCTAAGCATGTCCTCCAAGATCTGGATAACTCGCTTAGACTGCCAGTAGGTCTGCGAATAAAAAGTCATACTTAACTCAACCTGCGAACCTAATGCCTTCTGAAAAGATTTCCAAAACATAGCAGTGAACTGTGCACCTTGATCAGATATGATTGAAATAGAAATACCATAAAGCTGAACTATCTCCTGTAGATAAATTTCTGCTAACTGTTTCGCGGTATAAGTCACCCTAACTAGTATGAAATAGGCAGATTTTGTAAGTTTGTCCATTATCACCCAAATAGAGTCGTGCTTCTTGAAAATATTTGGCCACCTCACAACGAAGTCCATAGTAATTTGTTCCCACTTCTTCTCTGGTATAATTAATTTTTGCATCACTCCGCCAGGTTTTTGATGTTTATATTTAACCTGCTAACAATTTAAACAACTAGTCACATATTTCAAAATATCAACCTTCATACTTTTCTACCAGTACAATTTGCACAAGTCTTGATACATTTTCATAGAACCAGAGTGGATAGAGTATTTCAAACTATGAGCCTCATCAAGAATTAGTTGTCTCACGTCACTCACAATGGAAACACACAATCTTCCATAATGACGTAGCATACCTTCACTATCAATAGTGAAAGACTTAACACCGTTATTCTGCATTCGATCTCAAATCCCAACAAGGTAGGGATTATCATATTGGTAAGTCGTAACTTGCCCAATTAAGGATGACTGAACCACTATAACTGTAAGTAATTTTCCAGGTATGGTGTGATCAATTCAAACTCCATGATTGGCTAAAGACTGAATATCCATAACCACAGGTCGCCTTTCAGCAGCAAATCAGGCCAAGCTGCCCATAAACTTCCTACTTAAAGCATCTTATACTACATTCGCTTTCCCAGGATGATACAAGATAGTGAGATTATAATCTTTAAGTAACTCTAACCACCGTCGTTGTCTGAGATTCAAATCTCTTTGCTTCAATAAGTACTGCAGACTCTTGTGATCAATATAGATTTCACACGGCTCACTATAAAGATAATGATGCCAGATCTTGAGTGCAAATATAACTGCGGCCAATTCCAAGTTGTAAGATAATTTTTCTCATGGACCTTTAGCTGCCGATAAGTATACGCCACCACATCACCATTCTGCATTAAAATACAACCCAATCCAAATTGAGATACATCACAATAAATAGTGAAACCATCCTCTGTTGTAGGTAAAGTTAAAATTAAAGCCGAAATTAATATTGTCTTTAATTCCTGAAAACTTTCTTCACATTCATCTGATCATCAAAAAACCATATTTTTCTGAGTCAAGCGGGTCAATGGAGCGGCTATCTTTAAGAATCCCTCTACAAACCTCCTGTAATAATTAGCTAAACCTAAGAAGCTACGTATTTCTGTAACGGTACTAGGCCAAGGCCAATCTCGAACTGATTCAATCTTCTTTGGATTAACATGAATCCCATCTCTTGACACCATATTTCCCAAAAAGGAAACCATTCCCAACCAAAACTCACACTTTGAGAATTTGGCATAAAGTTTTTGTTCTCTAAGTGTCTGCAAGACAACTCAAATATTATCCATGTTCTTCCTCACTTCGAGAGTAAACCAAAATGTCATCAATGAATACAATAACAAAATGGTCTAAATACGGCTTGAATACCATGTTCATGAGGTCCATAAATGTGCAGGTGCATTAGTCAGTCCAAAAGACATCACTAAAAATTCAAAATGCCTATACCTGGTTTGAAAAGTTGTCTTAGTGATATCTTCAGCCTTGATTCTTAGTTGATGATAACCCGATATCAAGTTAATTTTTTAAAAGTGAGTAGCACCTATAACTGATAGAATAGATCATCATACGAGGCAAAGGATATTTGTTCTTGATTGTTTGCTTATTCAACTTCCTATAGTCAATGCACATTTTCATCGTGCCATTTTTTTTTCATAAGTAACACAGGTGCACCCTAAGGTGACACACTAGGCTTGATGAATCCCTTATCTAGTAACTCTTGGAGTTGAACCTTTAATTCCCTCAACTCAGCAGGAGTCATACGGTAAGGTGGAATAGAGATAGGTTGAGTCCCTGGTACTAATTAATGCTGAACTTAATTTCTCTCATTGGAGGTAGCCTAGGCAAATCATCTGGAAACACATCAATAAACTCTCAAACAATGAGAATGTTGTTAATAGAAAATTTCTCTGCTCAAGTGTCATGAATGGTAGCAATAAAACCCAAACAACCATGATTAATCATTCGGAGGGCTTTTACATAAGATATTATCTTTTCTTGAGTCACAAGAGTTATACCTTTCCACACTAAGGGTGCTTCTCTAGGAATATCAAAATGTATAATCTTAGAATACTAATCAACCAAAGCGTAACATGACGCCAACCAATCCATACCCATAATCACATCAAAATCAGTCATTGGCAACACAAGTAGATCAACTATGATGTCCTTACCCTGAATAGGTATCACATAATCTCTATAAACTCTATCCATTGATAAGGTCTCCCCCACTGGAGTCGTAATAATATATGGCTCGATAAGAGTCTCAATCCTTCTTTCTAAGAATAAAGCAAAAGATAGAGACACATACGAGTATGTAGAACCAAGATCACTAAGAGAATATGCCTCATGAGAATTTACAGTGATAATATGTTTGACTACTACACTAGATGCCTCTATGTCCTGTCTAGCCATAGCAAAAAATCTCGGTGGTCCACCTGCTATTTGAGAACCCTAAGCACCCTATCGACCCTGTCCAAAAACACCCTGTGGAGCGATCCTAGCTAGCTAAGTGCGAGCATAAGTACCTGCAATACCTTTCTGTACCTGTGCAGTAGTTTGACTAGAACCAGAATTTCCCTTAGGACAAAACTTAGCAATATGCCCTCTTTCACCACTAGTATAACAAGGACCACCAACTCCAAAACAACGCCCACTATGATTTCTGCCATAATTAGAATATTTTGGATGTTGTCCAGACTGAAAAAATTGCTACTCTATCGCTGCATCTGTTGGTGACCCTGTCTAGCGGGATAACTATTCTTTAAAGATTGACCTATTGACTCTGACTGCGCAGGCCTAGATTGACCATAATGAAAACCAATCTTGCTCCTAGACGGAGCACCACTAAACCCACCTGAGTTACGTGCCTTTTTGTTTTCTCAATTAATCTTTTCCATCTCATAATAGGATTCAGAGTGGAGAGCAGTGTCAACCACCTCAGCATAGGATCCATTACGCACATCCCATATTACTGGACCATGATAATGAGCCTCTAGTCCATCTACAAATTGTCTTACTTTCTCCTATGATCTGCAACCAAAGATGGAACATACCTGGACAACTCAGTGAACTTAGCTTCATACTCAGTGACCGTCATAGATCCTTGTCGCAGATTATTTAACTGGTGTCTCATGTCATCTTGTTTGCTCAATGGAATAAATATGTCCATAAACATAGCTAAAAACTCTGACCAAGTGATCGATGGTAGCCTTGCTTGTTTTCCCCTCTAAACAAAAGTCCACCACGTCCCAGGAGATGCTTAGAACAGGAAAGTAGTAAATTCTACACCACAAGTCTCCTTCAATTCTAAAGTAGTCAGTATCTTTTTGCAATGTTCTATAAACTTTTGAGGCTCAATATAAGATGGTATAGCATCAAACTCCAGGGGCTTAAGATTTATGAAATTCTTAAGATCCTTGGGTTGCCCCATAATTGTAACCGACTAATCAATTGGTTGAGGTGCCTGAGAAGTTGTAACATTCAACTAAACTTGTGCTTGCGTCTACAAAGTAGCCTGAGGAGCTGGAGTTCAACCCTGATTAGGCACTAATGCCTCAAGTACATTCAACATTCTTACCACTATATCTACAGGTAATGCAATAGTAGGTGCAGCAACTGGCACTGCAGCTGGAGTATCTCGGTCAACTTGGTCCTACACTTGCTCAGAAGCTACAACTTGGGGCTGGCCTCCATTCCCAACTCCAGGCTGAGCAGCGGTATATGTCTTAGTTTGAGGCCTAGTTGGATGAGACCCAATTCTACCACCACAGGTAGAATTCTGACCAGCAGCATGCCCAGCAGGTGTATTAGATCGACTAGCGAAAGAAGAACCACGTCTTTTAACCATCTGCAAAATAGTATTTAAAGGTTAGACTTAATTTAACTCAACGCATCAATAATGAATAAAAAGGGGAAACTTCCTAGATGTTCTGTAGCCTCAAGTTCATAAGTATGGGCGCCTACATACCCCTGAACAAAAATCTACTAAACACTGCTCCATGACCCGGGACTTAAAGCCTAAGCTCTGATACCAAATTTGTCACATCCCAAAACAATCCCTAGGCGTGACTGGATCCCATTAACACCACTTGCCGGGAGAACCAATTTTCTATACATTCACAATTTTTACAAACACTGAGATAAAGACATGTGCAACTTTAAGTGCATGAAATAGTTATTAAATGCAAAGTAATTATCCACCTGGTTATCGTAATACGATTTAAGAAAACAACAATACCTAGATAATAACTCTCTAGCCTTAAATACTACACCAAGACCATGGAGCATCTAAATAGAGTTACATGAGTTCAACTTTTGGGAATGCAAACCCAACAAAAAGAATTATAATCTAAAATAACTAACTTTGGATGACAGCCTCCACGAATAATGTGAAGGCACATCTTAGCAACAGAATTCACGCATAAAGACTGTCAGCCACAAGTCTCTCTCTCTCTGCAACCGTATCTACAGGTATGCAAGTAAGGAGTGAGATATATAAATATAACCCAGTAAGATCCTCAATCCACTACTTTAATACCCCTGGAAAAAGTGTTAGAAAATACAAGGCACAACAAAATACACAAATAATATGTACCTAATGTCTCTCATAAGGTAATGTCAATAAGATCCAAAAGGAAGTTCAAAAATGTCACTTTATATCTCAACTCAATCAAATCTCACTGCTTGTCATAAATGGCAGTGAAGGTTATTGTCCTAGCACACTGACAAGTCCACGGTAGCATATATAATGCCCCCAAAAGTCTACTACGATAGCATGTACAAGCCCCTAACATATTATGATAGTTATGTATGTCCCTAGAGACTATAGCGGCAACGAAGAAAATATGTTCAACGCCCCAACTTCATCTCACATATTACCACTAAGTAATTCTCTATACACCTCACAAATTACATATTCACAGCTAGTCAAATATCACTGATTCTACCAAGTTCACGCTTATCCCAATACATGGACTAGGCAGAAAAATATATTTTTTTATAAATCGGATTTGAAAAGAAAGCATCAAAGCTTAAAGTCTCACTTACTTCGAATGCACAATTCAAACACCACCTCCTAGTAAATCAAAATATGCTCCCGTAAACTCAAACACCTTAAACTACACCAAAAATGGGTTTAATATAGTCAATACCCCATCAACGAACATTTTCTAAAAGTTCAGAGCAAGTCAAATATCAAAGTCTATCGTTCAATCCAATTAATCAAATTATGTACTCCTATCATATAAAATGCACTTGCACCCTTTATAAGATAACAAAGAAATTTTGCGCAGGAAGTGAACTAATTGCCAAACTTGAATCTTGATATACCATCATTTTCAAGACGAACCGTTATTGTGCTTTCAGTTAAACTTACCAGTAGCCAATTACAACTAACCTAATCTAACTAGAGTTTTGATCCATTTTCAATGAATATTGCAGACACCAAAGCTGCTAAGAACTACCGTGGCTTTGTAGCATCTTTTAACATCCAAATTTTCTATATAATTCAACTACTTCATCAAACCATTGATGTTTTCAAGTCATAATATTTATATGAATTATTCTAATCATTGCTCCAAATAGAATAAGGGTAGGATGAAAGAAATATGTCACTGTTTTTCAGAACTCTAAGCCAAAGAACAATAAATAAATTTCATACCTTATCGGTGAAAGATGTCTGCTAACGTAGGTTAGATACTCTCTGCGGTTTTTATTTCTCTACGCAATTTTTTTGTGTATACTGCTTGCTGATCTCTTCCGAGAATAAAGGGAGCAATATGTAGCCCTATTATTCTACTTGTACGTTACTAGCGTGAAACTGAAGAGGGCTTTTGGTTTGTCCCCTTTTAATTCCTTAATTATTATTAATAATTGATTATAATTACCAATTAACCCTTCATTAAAAGAAAATTAAAAAAAAATTAATCATACATTTTTGTAGGGTTTTCATTGGATTTCACATCTTTTTCTGAATGAACCTTTCAATTTTCATCGGGCTTGAATGTTATTTTAATGAAGGAAACCTTTAATGAATTATTTTTAAAAAAAGAAAAAATCTAAAACGTACATGTATGTGATAGTGGTATATTAAGTTTTTTTTAATATTTAAAATCTTTGTGTATCTTTTTAATTAGGTGACAGCATTTGGTTGGAGTACTAGTCCACGTAGGAGCGATTTTCATGCATATGTGTTGCAAGATTGAAGTATTTTTTTGTTCAGCTTTTGTGTAGTTAAAGGGTCTACTTGTACACTGTCAAAGTTAATATCTAAAATCTACGTGTATCTTTTTAATTAGGTGGCTCCATTTGGTTGGAGTACTAGTCCACATAGGAGCGATTGAGTTTCACGCATATGTGTTGCAAGATTGAAGTGTTTTTTATTTAGCTTTTGTATAGTTAAAGGGTCTACTTGTACACTGACAAAGTTAAAGGTCATAGTTATAATTTAATACCAAGTTAAAGGTCTTGTTTATGTATTATGCCAATTCTTAACCTATTAGTCTTATGTTTCTTCTACCACCACAACTTATGTATTAATAGACAAAGTTAAAATATCTCAAATTCCATGTAAACTAGTGTCACATAAAACGAGCCAACACGGAGTATTATTTACAATATTAAGATGCTAATAGTGATCATTTTTGGACCTTTCTTGAAGGAGGTAAACATATACACACATATATGACTATATATGTGTTATAGTAATGCCTTTAGCAATATACACACATTTATCCAAGCTACACCCACAAGTATAGGTGCTGGATAGTTCTTTCTACCAAAGTTGGAGCAAATGGTGTCACACTAAGGGCCCGTTTGGCCATAAAAACATCTCCTTTTTTCCGAAAATTTTTTCACTTTTTTTACTTTTCCGGAAATTGTGGTATTTGGCCATGAAAATTCAAAAAATTATTCTGGACTTGGATTCCAAAAAGTGAAAACAACTTCTTGTTATTTTCATAATTTTCCACTTCCATTTTCAACTTTCATTATTTTTACATATAACCTCAATCTTTAATTTTTTACACAAACCCCTCTTATAAATACAACCAACCGTCAAGAAAAAAATTATTATTTATTTTCTATGGTACAACATCATTTTTAATTGTTACAGATATTCTAATCTCTTTTTCTTCTTTTAACCAAAATTTACTAACGTGAAGTAAATGGCAATCTATGGTGGAAATATATCAACTTTTGTTTTGAATGGACTATATTATAGAAATATAAGGCCTAGTACATTATGTTATTTAAAAATGAGAAATTTAAATTTTTTTTTCTTGTCATTCTAATTTTTTGTATATTTCATATAATGTCTATTATGATTTTAATAAATTATTAAAAAGTGATCAATAAAGTTGCATATCAAACATAACGTAACAATCCATATTTACAATACAATAATATTCAAGGAAAATCAATATCATCAATAAAGAAAAGCAAAAAAATAGCACTAATCTATTCAGAAATAATCCATCCATAAATTTTTTTAAAAAGATCAAATTTAATAAAATAATTAATTCAAGTGAAAGTAAGTAAGAATTTTCATCAACAAATATAAGAATAAAAAAATATATTTATATCCATCAATCAAGTCCCTAGGGAGATTCTTTGAAGATGTTTGGAGGTGAGTAGGGTCCCGGTGGCGTATATCAGAGCAATCAAGGACATGTATGATGGAGCTAAGACTCAGATTAGGACGGCAGGAGGAGATTCAGAGCATTTTCTTATCTTGACAGGGTTGCATCAACAATCTACTCTTAGCCCATTTTTGTTTGCTTTGGTGATGGATGTGTTGACGCGGCGTATTTAAGGAGAGGTGCCTTGGTGTATGCTTTTTGCAGATGATGTAGTTTTGATTGATGAGACGCGGGGGTGTGTGAATGATAAACTAGAGGTGTGGAGACAGACCTTTGAGTCTAAAGGGTTCAGGTTGAGTAGGAGCAAGACAGAGTATTTGGTATGCAAGTTTAATAACATGAGGTAGGAGAACGAAGTGGTAGTAAAGTTGGATTCCTATGAGGTATGTAAGAGGGATAGTTTCAAGTATCTCGGGTCTTTGATTCAGGGGAATGGTGAGATTGACGAGGATGTCTCCCACTGTCTTGGGGCGGGATAGATGAAGTGGAAGCTCGCCTCGGGGGTGTTGTATGATAAAAAGCTACCGCCCAAGCTTAAAGGCAAGTTTTATAGGGTGGCAGTCCTTCCGGCCATGATTTATGAAGCGGAGTGTTGGCCCGTTAAAAACTCTCACGTTCAAAAATTAAAGGTGGCGGAAATGCGAATGTTGCATTGGATGTGCAGGCTTACTAGGGTTGATAAAATTCGAAATGAGACCATTTGAGAAAAAGTTGAAGTGGCTTCGGTGGAGGACAAGATGCGGAAAGTTCGATTGAGATGGTTCGGGCACGTGATGAGAGGTAATTAGATGGGACATGGGGCAGTTGCAGCTCACTGAGGACATGACCCTAGATAGGAAGATCTGGAGAACGCGAATTAGGTTAGAAGGCTAGTGCCAGTTTGGGTCGTTGGGGTAGGACTTTACTTAATGGGTGTATTATTCTTGTTATACCACCTTATTGCATGCTTTATTACAAATTTGTTTACTATTATTTGTTTATTATTCATTGTGGGCGATGTATTTACGTCTTCTCATCTTGTTCCATGCTTTATTAAGGATTTGGTTATTAGCTCGTGTCTTGAGCCGGGGGTCTATCGGAAACAGCCTTGCTACTTCTTCGGAGGTAGTGGTATGGACTGCGTACATCTTACCCTCCCCAGACCCCACTATGTGGGAATACACTGGGTTTGTTGTTGTTGTTGTTGTTGTATATCCATCAATCATATTTATCAAAATATATTTTCTTTATTCAATCGACTATGGTTAGATAAACTTATTTAGCTCGTGCTTGTGATATTTTTTTTAAAATTTTAGAAGAATAACAATCATAATAATTAGTTTGTTGTTAATTATTTTATCAATTGAAGACATGTAAATTATTTTCTCAACATTTGGTTGTATTGAGTAGGTAAATTAGTAATTGAGTGATTTTGATAATTTTTAAAAGTTGAGGGCATAAAATCATATTTAAAAAAGATTTTTCAATAATCTAAAAAAAAATTAAAAAAGACATGGTCAAACACAACTCCAACTCCAACTCCAACTTCATCTTCAACTCCAACTCCAACTCCAACTCAGGAAAAAAAAATATTTCATGGCCAAACGGCTACTTAGGGGTTGTTTGGTTGGGAAATAGTTATTCCGGGATAATTAATTCTGGGATTAATTATCCCGAGATAACTTATCCCACCATGCATATGAGATAACTTATCCCATTACTATGGTGTAAATGGTGGAATAAGTTATTCCGGTATTAACTAATACCTCCAACCAAACATGAGATAAAATAATCCTTTATTTTATCCCGGACTACTTATCCTTTATACCTCACACCAAACGACACCTTAGGTTGTACTAGGATATGAACAAAGGATAGTGATCCTTAATAAGTGATCACTATTAAGTATCTAATAGTGATACTAGCCAGATCACAAAGTATCAAAAGGATCACAACCTGATAGTGATCCCAATACTTCTTTCTCAACCAATCAACCCTTCCTTTTGTGATCTGGCTAGTGAAGGGTAGAGAAGGGTGATATTTCAATAAGTAAATTAACACATCAGGTTGTGAAAGAATCATCGTATGCCCCTCTATCTCGTCTTTGTGGTGTGGAAGGGGAAAAAACTAGGAGCGGTACTATGATACTCTTTCAACAAGTGATGCATAATGTCTTACGAACTTTAAATTCATCATTAAGGAGTATGTTTTGATGTATACTAAGCTTCACGTTGTTCGTCATTGGCCAGTGTCCAACACTCACAATAAAAATGCCATTTTGGTCAACCGCTGTAATTTTCTAAACTTTTGATTCTTTAATCTTATGACATCATGGTATAGTCTCACTCCTCAACTGACATACAAGAGAAACCAGTAGTGTATCTCTTAAGAGATCAGCTGAAGTGTGAGTATTTGTGGGTAACACTTTCCTTTTTATAAGTCCAGGGATTTGGAACATGATCATAATGTAGGACAATGAGTTCAACTATAGCAAACACGAGGAACCACATTTACATTTCATACTATTGAGTTAAAAGAGTTACTAGTCCTATTCTGATGCCCCCTTGCCCACGGTCAATATGTGTAAATACATAGTTAACAGCTAACATTAAAAAGAGGTGTTGGCATGTTTCATGTATATCTACATTTGACACTTGATTTAAGATCCACATGAAATTGATCATAATTCTTCCTTCACCGAGAAACCATGGAAGCTACTCTTAGTGATCAATGACGGACCAAAACTTTGTACAAGCGGGATCAGTTGAAGATGATAGTAGTTGACAGTACAGGAAGCAACAGGCACAAAAAGTGGTGATAACTTTAGCTTACCATTTGCTTATCCACACTTCTTGGGCGCATGTGGATCTGCCCTGATAATGATGTGTAGAGAAATATAGTTTTCAGTAGCTAGTTAGTTGCAAACTATGTTGCTCAGACTCTTCAAAAATGTTGTCGCATCCGTGACGGATCCTCCAAAATTGCACTACTTTTGAAGGATCCGGCACGCACCCAATGACATTTTTGAAAAGTCCGAGTAACATAGGTTGCAAATTTGGTATTCTTCAATTTGGATTTTCATCCATCCTCAGTCTTGGTCAACTACAGAACCAGGCAACAGATGGAGAAACAAAAGTGAGCAGGACATTAACAAGGGATGAAAATTTCAATTTCAGAGCAGCTTATTGGGCTGATCTCCATAAACTTTTGTATGGTGCACTACCAGTAGATATTGTTTTATGGGGTTATTTTTTCCTCTCCTTTTCCATGTATGATGATAAATCAAAAGTGAAAGTCGAAGCTAAAGATCTTGAAATGGGTGTTACAGTTGACATTGTTGCTGATTTGCTTATTGCTGCTGATGGTTGTCTGTCTTCAATCAGACAAAGTTTCTGTCAACTTATCAACGAACAAATGAAATCTACTAGAATTTGCAGAAACAATCAGAACTTCTACTTCAACATTGAAGCCAACAAGGAACGAATGAGAGAAGAAAAGTGATCTTTCTTACTCACTAATGCTACAGTAGAGCTGTCTATTTATAGACTACAATAACCGACTCAACAAACTAAGGGAGTAAAATGACTAAACTACCCTTAGGAAAATTAACTGATATTTATATTTCCAATAGTTTCTTTCCAGACCTTAAACTGAGGTTAGCATATGCAGTCAATTAATGTTCTTTTGCCCGCTTTTAATCAAGGAAATGCAACAGTTTGGTGTTTTTAGTAACTCCTATTTTCTGGTAGATATTCAGATTACTGTGCGTGGAGAGGGATTCTTGATTCTTCCAATAAGGAACACTCAGAAGCCATTATCATCCTTAAGAAATTGTATCCAGATCTTGGGAAATGTCTGTACTTTGACCTGAGCGCTGCAACTCATTGTGTATTTTATGAGTTATTGAACCATAGGTTTAATTGGATATGGTACATTAATCAGCCCGAACCTAACCTCAAGGTAATTAGCTTGTCAAATCCAGTCACATGGTTGTTAAAGTAATGTCTCATGAACGAGTGTACACGTGTACCCTGAGCAGAGAAGAATAAGTCTCTCTCAGTTTATGTGGCATTTTGAGCGGATATGGAGCTTAATAAAGAAAAGTTTGACTTTTGAAACTTGCGTATTAAGCATGCCATAATATCTGTGTTGCCATAAAAGTTTGTCATTAAAGGTAAAATGTAAAGTTAAATTGTTTCCAAATGGAATGGATTAAAAAAGAATGCTGCCACTGGAACGGAGGGGGTACTATGGATCCTCTTATTTAGCGAGTATTGGAAAAAAATGTACCGGAATAAAGCAATGTGATTTAGAAGATTAATAATTTCATATATCTAATACCAATAGATTTGGGATTGATATTGAGTTGATTGATTTAAAGTGAATGTACAACTCTTGCTCATCATGATTGATCAACATGTAGGTCCATCAGATTAGATAATGGTTGGAAATTAGGAGAGTGGATGGACAAGCCATTTTCTAAACCACATATCTGATGTACAATTGACGATTTAAGTTCCAACATATTTGAGTATTATCTAGAGGGGGAGATGGGGGGCTTTGAGGGCTTTGGTACCATTACTTTGTGCTTGTTATCTAGATCATATCTTGAATATTGTACGTTTATATTGAATTTAATAATTCTGAAAATTTGTGATGAAATCCAGGGAAATTCTGTGACCATGAAGGTTAGCGAAAACTTGGTTCAAAGTATGCATGAAGAAGCTGAGAAGACTTGGGTTCCTGAATTTGTCAGGGTAATTAAAGAAATTAAGAAACCTTTCCTAAATGTGATATATGATTGTGATCCTCTGGAGCAGATTTTCTGGGACAAAGAGGTGTTGATTGGAGATGCAGCTCATCCTACTACTCCTCATGGTTTGAGAAGTACAAACATGTCGATATTAGATGCAGATGTTTTAGGGAAATGCCTAGAGAAGTGGGAAGTGGAAAATCTGAACTCTGCCCTTAAGAATATCAGTCCATTAGGCTGCCAGTTACTACGGAGCAGGTTTTATATTCTAGGAGACTAGGTCGCATTAAACAAGGTTTATCATTTTCAGACCGTCCGTCCTTTGATCCAAAAACTGCGAGTTCAGATGATTGTGAAGAGCTTCAGCAGAAAAACATGCCTCATTTCTACAATATTCCTTCGTTATTGAAGTAATATCACTGGTTTTATTCTGGCTGGTTATTAAAGTGTTGTTGGATGCGTAATTGGGACGAGCATATTTTGCAACTGACTGTATTCTGCTGCACCCAAAATATAGCAGGCAGAGTCATTGTTGTTGTATCAGTATACAATTCATGACCTCATGAATGTAGTCAAAAGAAAGTTGATATTTGACAGTAAATAAATTTCTCTGTCATTGCTTATTCTCGTGTTTTAAAGAATATCGCTGTGGACACAGTTATCGTGGTTGCTTCTATGTAAAATTCAGGACCTCATGTATGATGTGAAATGCAAATGAAGTTTATATTGCATAGTTTAAGGTTTATTTTTTCTGGTTTAAAGATTTGTCTTAACATTTTCCTTCCTGCCCTCTCCCCTTGTGTTTTTTTTCCACGGCTATGTGTCTAATTTAGTTTTCAGTAGTTAATTAGTTCTAAAATCTGGATTCCTCTACTTGGATTCTCATCACCTCTTGATACCTTATCAACGCTGTTTCGGACAATCTCATCCTCATTCCTGAACGAATGGTCGATTACAGAAACAGGCAACAGATGGAGAAACAAAAGTGAGCCTGATATTGGCAAGGGATGAACATTTCAATTTCAGAGAAGCTTATTGGGCTGATCTCCATAGCCTTTTTGTACGATGCACTGCCGCTAGACTCTTATGGGTTTATTTTCTCCTTTCCTTTTCCATGTATGATGATAAGTGAAATCTGGAAGTCGAATCTGAAGTTCTTCTCACAATTGACATTGTTGCTGATTTCCTAGTTGCTGCTGATGCTTGTCTGCCTTCAACCAGATGAAATTTCCTTCCTGACTTCAAACTGAGGCTAGTATACAAAGTACTAATGTTCTTCTTTTCCCCGTTATAGTTGAGGAAATGCGACAGTTGGTGCTTTTAGTGGATCCTATTTTCTGGTAGATATTCAGGTTACTGCGCATGGAGAATTCTTGATATTTCCAATAAGAAACCATCAGAAGACATTATTAGCTGTAAGAAAGTGTATTCAGATCTTGAGGAAATGCCTGTACTATGAACTGCGCTCTGCAACTTAAAGTGGATTTTATGAGCTATTGAACCTTCGATATAGTGTTGGGGTTCGAAATCGAGAGGGCATCATGCGGAAGCTTAAAGTTTGCAAACTATGAGATGAGACGATAAAGAAAACAAGACTAAAAAGCATTAAATTATTATATGTTTTGGCCAATCAGCCTACATATTATAAAATCTAATATTGAAAAACATTAAACCTATTGGGAGAAATCTCCCTTTAAACAAAGGATGATATTATGTTATGGTATGAGATGCTATTATGTTATGGTATGAGAAGGGGTCTTTCTATTTATAGATGTCCAAAACCTTTATGTTAAAGTTTTATATTTTTCTTTCAAGAAAAGTAAAACTAATTATGGTTACTTTTATTTTCTTTTCAAGAAAAGTAAAACTTAATTTTAATAAGAAAATCAGGGCAAAAACCCTAACAAATATTCCTTTTTTTGCTTGTTTTTCTGCAAAATATTCTTGATCCTCCTTTTTCTTGTGCATAATCATATATCACTGCTGCTTACCATCGTTAAAAATTAATTTGGGTTAGAAATTGAATGCATAATCACATATCACTGCTGCTTACCATCATTAAAAATTGATATGGGTTAAAAGTTGAAGCCCTATGCGTTAAAAATAAAAGCATGGGTTGATATTATTGGAGCCCTGTGTTATAAGTAAACAAGGTTGAAAGTGAAGACTTGTGCATTGAAAGTGAGAACAGGTTAAAAGTGGAGATCATGCGTTAAAAATAGATGCATGGGTTGAAAGGAGCTCAAGCATAAAAATCAGCAAGGGTTGAAAGTTAGCGCCCATAAACATGGATTGAAAATTGATTGCGGTATTAAAGATGGATTAATAGCAGGATTGTTGAAAATATGATTGACAATCATCTCCACATATAGTTTTTGGACATATATCTTCATTATCATCAACTTTGTTGCAACTTTGATTTAAACTATCCTCAATCGAACCATCTGATCTTTGAACCATAGACTCTGATACCACTTGTTAGGGTTCGAAATCGAGAGGGTGTCATGCGGAAGCTTAAAATTTGTAAACCTTGAAATGATAAATCGGACGACAAAGAATACAATACTAAAAAGCATTAAATTATTATATGTTTTGGCCAATCGGCCTACATATTATAAAACCTAATATTGAAAAATATTAAACCTATTTGGAGAAATCTCCCTCTAAACAAAGACTTTTAAAGTACTATATTGTGGATGCTCTTGTGTTATGGTATGAGAACGGGATCTTCTATTTATATATGTCAAAAGCCTTTCCTCTTACAAGAAAGTGGTTAGCCAACTATGAAAAAGTTTTATATTTTTCTTTCAAGAAAAGTAAAGGTAATTATGATTACTTTTATTTTCTTTGCAAGAAAAAAGTAAAACTTAATTTTGATAAGAAAATCAGGAAAAAACCTAACATATAGTAAATTAATCAGCCTAAACCCAACCTTTGGTAATGTACCCGTATAGAGTAGAGTGGTTTTGAGGATCCATATATCTAATATCAACTGATTTGGAATTGCGACGTAGTCGATTGATTTGAAGTGAATGCATAACTAATTCCCATCATGAATGAATCAGCATATAGTTCCATCAGATCAGATCAGATCGTGTCTGTTAATAGTGAAAAGTGTCTACTTCTGAACCAGCATCTACGGTGAAATTCAGGGGAATTTGGTGACTATAAGGGTTAACAAAAATATGATTCACAACATGCATGATGCATGAAGAAGCTGAGAACATTTGGGTTCCTGAATTGGTCGGAATAATTAAAGAAACTAAGGAGCCTTTCTTAAATGTGATATTTGATTGTGTTCATTAGAGCGATTTTTTGGTACAAAGTGGTGTTGATTGAAGATGCAGCTGACCCTATACTCCTCATAGTTTGAGAAGTACAAACATATCGATGTTCGATGCAGCAGTTTTAGGCAAATAAATGTCTTGAGAAGTGGAGAGTGGGGAAAATCTAAACTCTGGTTTCAGAGAGTATCAGTCCATTCAGCTGCCAGTAGCACCAAAGCAAGTTCTACATTCAAGGAGACTCGGTTGCACTAAGCAAGGTCTATCACTTTCAGATCACCTGTTTTTTGATCCCGAAACTGCAAGTTCACAAGATTGTGAAGAGCTTCAGCAGAAAAAAAGAACACGTCTTATTTCGATGATATTTCTTTGATATTGAAGTAATTTCATGGGCTTTTAACTGGCCAAAGCCTCGAGCATTTTATATATTTGTTCATTTTAGCTAATACTTGTGTCTAGTGTAATGAACTCTAAAGAGTGTTGCAAACATAATATTCTCTTTATTTTTCTTTCTCTTATATAATAAGTGACAATGAAACAACTGAAGCAGACTACTCATGGTCGACATGTCTGCTTCAGCTGCTTCAATAGTGATTTTACTATATCATCCCCAATTAATTATTATATGTCATTTACGTATTAAAAAATTAATAATATTTAATTAAAAAAAGTAAAATAAACATTTATGACATGACTGTTTCAGTTACTTCAACCGTCATTTTACTTTATCACCTTCTCCTATATAATAAGTGACAATGAAGCAGGCTATTCATGGTCGACATACCTGCTTCAACTGCTTCAATCGTGATTTTAACATATCATCTCTAATCAATTATTATATGTCATTTACGTATTAAACAATTAATAATATTTAATTAAAAAAAAAGTAAAATAGACATTTTTGACATGACTGCTTCAGCTGTCTCAATCATGATTTTACTATATCACCCATAATTAATTATAATAAGTCATCTAAGTAGTAAAAAAATTATTAATATTTAATAAAAAAGGTAAAATAGACATAAAATGATAAATTAACTATTGATGGTGTAAATTAACTTGGCGTTTTTTATAGACCCACGTAAATTTTTTTCTTCACAAGTATTTTTTATAATAATTTTACTATGTCACTTCTAATTAGTAGAATAGAAGAAAAATATTATAAATCACAATAATTAAAATTTTAAATTATTTAAAAGATATAATTGACTATCAATGCCACAAAAATTGAACAAGAAAAGTAATATATATTATTTAAAAATTATATAAACAGTATTATAAATTACAATAACTAACAACTTAAAATATCAAAATTCTATTTGTGTCACATAATTGAGACCAAAAAATAATATATATATGCACAAGCTCTCGATATCCCCTATATAAGAAGTGTGAGTGGAGCTGCTCAAGCAGACTCCCCTCCGTTGATATGCATGCTTAGAAGAGGTTCACTTCGAGAAATTTTATATTTTCACCGTTTTAATTTATTTATCTTACTAAATTATGTTTAAAATATTATAAATAAAAATAATTAACTTCAAAGATTTTACTATATATTTGATAATTACTATGTGGAAAGTAATATGAATCACAATAATTACAACTTCAAATATTTTTAAAAAATAAAAAATTTGATTGACTCTCGCCATTATATGAGTGTCATATTAACAACTTAAAATATTCTTATATAAATTTCATTAATCTAAATATAATAATATATGCATATCTAAGAATTGATCAACTAAACAGATGAAAGTTTTAATCAAATGATAGAATTATGCATAATTTATAATTTCAAGTATCAATATTGGGCCCGTGTGTAGCACGATGTAGTCAATTAGTATTATATAAGAAGGAGTTGAGCAGCTGAAACAGACTGCTTTCGGTCGGCATGCCCTTTTTAGCTGCTTCAACTTATGTGGGCTCCACAAGTATTTTTTTATTTTACTAAATTATCCCTAATTAATTATTATAAGTTATATAAGCATTGTAAAATTCTCTTATATTTAATAACAAGGATAAAAAAGACACAAAATGATAATTTGTTCTTGATTTTTTAGACTGAACAAATAAATTTGGATAATTATTTTTAATATACTGGATAAGTAAAAATGAACAGATAAAATACTTTTGAATGGTCATCTTTCTGTCAAAAAGGGAGTACATTTTAGAAAATATACAAAAAATTATAATAAATTAAGATAATTTACTATTGTACAACTCTATATGACTTATGTTAGATCAATAATTTAAAATTTGTTAACACTATTTATCAGTGTAAATAATATTTTTCAAGTATTCATTTTACCCTTAATGAGATGAATTACTACCACAAAAAATAATTGTTTAGACAAAAAATATAAAATTATTTAATCTATTATTTTAAAAAATTAATTTATGAACAAATATGGCTCGTGCACAACATGAGGTTTTTGTCCCTAGTTACTACTATATAGAAACACTAGAGAGCAGGCAACTGGTGATTGTCATACCTACTTCCAGTTATCTATTTTTGGTCGAGGGTGTTTTTTATAGATCTATATTTTTTTCATTTTAATTTAATTATTTTTTAGTTTAATTTACTATATATTTGAAAATTGCGTAAAAAGTATTATAAATTACAATAATCAATAATTTAAATTATTTTAAGGCATGGAAAAAGTTTTGTTTGACTCAAAATTCTATCAGTGCAACATAAATTGAGATAAAAAAGCTATACATTATTTGAAAATGTCGCGAAAAGTAATATATATATCACAATAATTAATAAATTAAAATATTAGAAGGATGTATAAAAAATTATTTTGATTTTTCAAATTCTATTAATGTTATATAAATCAAGAAATTATGAGAAAGTTGTATAAATCATAATAACGAACAACTCAAAATATCTTTTAAAAAAAACTATACTTAACAAATTTGATTGACTTTCTCAAATATTCCATCAATGTCACATAAATTAGGATAGAAAGAGTGACATATAATATCTGAAAATTATTTAAAAGTACTATAAATAAATAATTAACAACTTAAAATATTAAAAGATCATACAAAAATTTTGGTTGACTTTTCAAATTTCATTTATTGCACATAAATTGGGATAAAAAAATAATATATATTGTGTTTGTGCTGGCATGAACTCTTGTATCAAGTATTAAAATAGAAGTGGCTCATCTCTAACACATTGTGTTTTTAAATGACACGATTCACACAATTCAATACGTGTTTCTTCTTTTTGTTTTTTTGGTTAACTAGATATTTATATTAAGCAAAGTACATAAAAAAGAAGCATGCTTCGCTAAGTTAGTCTAGATTAATTACATACGTACATGGGGCATTCCCCATTCCAGAATTACTGTTACAGTTTTTCTTCCTTACAAAAATAGTTCCTAGGATGTCTGCCCATACCACTTCGTAAACATACATAGGAGGAACTACAAAAACTTTAGTTGTTGCAAAGTCTGCTGAGCTTGCCTCTTTCTTGGTCAGGGCATCTGCCACCCTATTTTGCTCTTTTTAGCTATGTTGCACCACTGGACATCCCAACCTCCTTAACCTTGACCTACAAACATGAATGATGGGGTTATAGTGAAGATTTTCATTTTTAAGCATTGTAATAATTTCCTTTAAATCAATATTAATCTCTAGAGGTGTAAAATTATTATCATCAGCTAGTCTGAGACCTTCATACAACTCTAGGAGTTCCATTTGAATATTAATAGCTTTGTGGTAGTTCTTATGGAAACCCAATACCAAATCACCTTGTAATTCCTAAAATCCACCAATGCCTTCCTTACAAGGATTACCAAGGCATGAGCCATCTATGTTCAGCTTGTAGTATCCCCTTGTAGGGAGATTCCACTTTATGTTAACAATGATCATATTGTTAGAGGGGGTGATGTTTGTTCAAGTAGATGTATTCCACAGTTTCTGAGTAGGCTTATGCAAAGATAGGTTTATCAGACTTATTACTGAAGGTGTTATTATTTCTATATTTCCAAATAATCCAGAGACAGAAAGGTAACAGAGCCTTCCAAAAAACATGTTGATCGAAGGCTATGTCATGGTGTGAGTTCCATGTGTTGGACCAGTTAAAGGGATGAAAGTTTTGATGGAGAGGGAAGTAATGAGATTTTTCTGGAGAAGGATAGTCCAAAAATCTTGAGTGATAGGGTATTCAAAAAAGATGTGAGAGATGTCTTCATGTTGATTACATATAAGGCATGTAGGGCTGGTATTAATGCCTCTCCTTATAAGAGTTAGGTTTGTGGGAAGAATATTATGGTGGAGTAACCAGAGGAAAAACTTGATTTTGGAATGAATCTGCATTTTCCAAATATAGAGTAAGTTCTTTTGATTATGATCATTTGAATGTCTCTTCTTTCTGTCAATGAAATGGTAAGAACTATTGTTGATAAAAAGACCACTATTGGTGAAATTCCAAATGGGAAAATCCTTAGAAGCTCTGAGATTAGGAAAAATGAGCATTATATGGATTAAGTAATATTGTGAGGAAGAGTGAATGGGAGGCTATCAAAATTCCAGATTCCATTAGACTAGATATCTGAGAGGAATATCCCATCTTGATACTGGGGAAAGGACCCTATGATGTCCTCCATAAAGGTATTGTAGTTGGGAAGCCATCTATCAGTCCAAAAGTTAACCCTATTCCCATTATGCACCACCCAGTGGGAGGCTTCCTTGCAGATGTTTCAACCAGATTGGATTGCCTTCCAAGTCCTTGAAACCTGTTTCTTGTAGTGGGTGTTATTCCTAATATATTTGGCCTTAAGAATCCTAGCCCAAAGCTTCTGAGGGTTGTTATTGAATCTCTATGCAAGACTGGAGAGCATTACTTTATTTTTCTAAAAGAATTTTTGCATACCCAGTCCCCCATCCTTACTAGGCAGAGTTAAAGTATCCCACTCAACCATGTGTATTTTTTTTTTTGTCATCAGAGGATCCCCAGATAAAATTCCTTTGAGTAGGGATTCTTCTCAGAAAGGCTTTGGGTAGAGTGGTTCTCCTAACCATATTAGGGAATTTAGTTTTTCAACTAGCCAATTTTGTATGAAGGCTGTCAATTATGAATTAAAATCTCTGGTGGTAGGGTATTTGTGGAAGATGTGGAAACTAAGATATTTTTGAAAGGTGTATTTAGCTTGAATAGTGATATAGGTGGCATAAGTATTCCTATCCTCCTTTACTGCAACTTTGGGAGAAGATGACCTCGGATTTAACATTATTTATTTTTTACCTGAGTGATAAGTAAAGCTGAAGAGGATGTTCATGATGGTAGTATAGTTGTTGCTATTAGTTCTTGCTCATAGAGTCAAGTTACCAGCAAATAAAAAATGGGAGCTTTTGGGTCCACTTGGGATGATGGATAAGGGGTTCAATTTAGGGTATTCACCTCATATTCTATTCTTCATATAGAGAATAAAGATGTATCAAGAGATAACATCACCCTCTCTTCTCCCTCTGGTAGGTTTGAAATAACTTCTACTAACACTAATGAGGGTAGAGATAGAAGAGAAAGATAATGCAAGACATGATGAGTTTGATAAAACCATTAGGGAAGTTGAAAAAATAGAGTGCTTATCTAATAAAGGACCACTCCATTCTATCAAAGGCCTTCTCAGGGTCAATTTTTAGGATCATGTTGGCCCTTTTCCCTTTTATTTTAGAGAAGTGGGAGATGTATTACTGGAAAATAATAGAATTATCAGAGGTCCTTCTATTGGAAAGAAAGCTAGATTGACTTTGCCTAATGATGTTTTTCAAAAGGTACTTAATTGTAGTAGCAATGATCTTGGTGATGATCTTGTATTGGGTAGCCAATAATCCTGAACTTCCTAAGATTTATGGCACTTTCATAGCTATAAATAAGTTGGAGATAAGTAGAGTTGATAATCTGAGGTGGATTTATGCACCCCAGTGTTGTCATCCGGGCTTAACTACTTAGTTTAAAGGACTTCTATTGTGCTTGATGAGTAATTCTTAATTTAAATAAGCATATAAGTGTCATTTTTGTTTAATTTAATGTTCAAAGTGTGTTCATAGTGAATTTAGAGTCAAAATATCAAGTTAATAATCAAGGGACAAAAGCTAGTACTCTTAGCTTGAGCTATGACCTTTACTAGTTTGTTGTCTTGAATCATATGTTGCTTTGTGCTCTAATGTGTGGTGTTTTATGTTGTAGGAAGATTGAGAATTTGATAATGATTATATATAGTTTATGTACAAGCTTGAAATCAACTCGAAACAACACCACAAACCTTGGAAGGAATGGAAAAAAACATGGGACAAAGCTTGGCAAAGTTGGGCGTTTTTGAAGTGCTTGGCGTGCCACGCTGCCTAGGTGCTGCTATAAGGCCATGGATCACCATTGGAAACTTTGTGGATGTCAATTTACAGTATACCTCCATGTTTTTGGTGTGGCACTCTACCTATATGGCGCGATATTGGTGTGGTACGCCCTTAGGTTGAAATCGGCAATTTCTGTCCTCCTATAAATTAGACACTTAGTCATTATGTTAGACACCATGGACGACCTTGTGACTTGTAGGGAGGATGTATAACACTTCAATTAGGATTTTTATTCCGTTAATTTTGTTTTTTTATAGATTTTAACATGTATTCATTCATTGTGATTACGGTTACGTCCATGATCGGCTAAACACTATTTTCTAGGGTTAAGGCCAAAAACATGAGTATTATTGTTATGAATTGATTTGGTTTTTTGTTTTTTATCACTGTTGGTTGTTTACTCATACTTGTTATCACTATTTTAAGGATTTGCGACCCTTAGAATACATATATAATCATCTTGTGAACCCGGGGGGAGAAACAAGATAATAGAACGTGGGATAAATAGAATAGGATTTTGATCTTCAAATTGAATGAATTTATAATTTGAATTTAGGATAGTAATATACCTAAGTTCCCTATTTGGTTCATTTGTGGGATGAAATATGGATGCATTTAACTTAGTTCTCGCATCCCCCCTCAACGATGTAGTTGTGGGGCTAATTTAGATAGGTGATTAGAGGCTCGAAAGACCATGATCATAAAATCAACCCCGTGATTCAACAACCACGATAATTAACCTAACCAATGAAGTTCTATAGTGTAGTATGATTGTTCATAGATCCTTTAACTCTGGGTTTCTCCCTATTGATTGTTCAAACCTTTACTTTACCACATTGTTTAGTTTACGGTTACTTATAACTTTCAAACTCTTATGGTTACGTTTACACTAATTTAATCATAAAAGTTGAACTGAAATTGGATAATTGCTTAACACTAGTCCCTTTGGGATCGATAATTGTCTTTCTTTGAGGCTAATATATTAGTTGAGTGGACCATATACACTTGTGTGTGCGCTTGGGAGCAACAACCTTTTTTGGCGCCGTTGTGGGGGACTTTGTAATTTGGCAACCGTCGTAGTTTTAGTTTTACTTTTTGATTTCTTTGGTGCTTGTCACTTGATCTTGGCTTATGAATTTGCAGACACATGTAGTAGACTAGTAATATGGCCAGGGATAGTGAGTTAGTTGAACCATACCCCGAGCCCGAGCAACACTTACACTAAAGGAGGAGAGAAGAAGTACTTCTCCACCGTATCTCGAAGATTCACGAGGAACAAGATCTTCCTGCTTCCATGGCTGAAGATCCACCAGCCCACAGGACGGTTTGTGAAGTAGAAATCCCACTTGCGACTAATGTAACCTCCGCTATTCGCAGACAGACTGCTGGAGGTTGATTTGAACTCAAGCAAAATATGGTTCTGCTTCTGCATAGCAGTGGATAGTTTACCGGGCCATACATAATGATCCACAAGTTCACTTGTAAAAATTTCTGGAGATTAGTGACACATTTATATCGACGAGTGTTTCAACTGATTATGTGAGGCTGACGCTCCTCCCTTTTTCACTTTTGGGGGAAGTAAATAAGTGGTTAAACATAAAGCCAACAAGTTCAATCACAACTTGGGATGGCTTAGCCTGGAAGTTCCTCATCCGATTCTTCTCATTTGGCAAGACTGGGAGACTTCACAGTGAGATTTTGAGCTTCAAGCAGAGGCCAAATGAGACATTCTATCATGCTTGGGAGAGGTTCAAAGCTCTTCTTTAGGACTGTCCACATCACTAACAGTCCATTGAGTACTAGCTCACACCTTTGTTAAGGCACTTTTGACCATAACACGAAAGTTTTGCTAGATTTAGCTGTAGGTGGTCAGGCTTTGGAAAAGACTTATGATGAGTTATACACCTTGTTAAAGTGGATTGATTGCACAAGGAAATCCTAATTGGCATGGTGATACCTCAAGGAGCTCAGTGAAAAAGGCTATGGGTATGATCGAAGTTGATAGCATAACAGCCTTAGCCGCCCAACTTTTAGCTATGCATAATCAAATGATTAATCAATTTAGCAAGTTGGGTATGCAGCAGCCTCAAGCTTAGGTTAATGCAGTGCACCAGGCTCCGGTACGGTGTGAAATTTGTGGCATAGTGGCCACTTTGCAGACTTGTGTGGTGCAAATTCTGAATCCATCAATTTTGTGGTCAATGCTCAAAAGCTGAATTATCCAAATGCCTACAACCAAAAGTGGCAGACTCAACCCATTCATTCTTGGGGAAACAACCAGCAATAATAGTTTTAGCAGCCACAGTATAACAAACCAGCCAGTAACATTGAGGAAACACTACAAAATATCCTAGTTAACCAAGAGAAGATGGTTGCTGATATCAAAAATCAGCAAGCAGTTCAGAAAAATTTAGAGCAACAGTTGGGGCAATTACAGCAGGCACAGAATACCAGGCCTCAAGGTGGTTTGCCAAGTGATAATGAACCTCCGAAGCAAGTTATGGCAATCACTTTGAGGAGTAGTAAAGACCTAAATTATATACCTCTAAATACAAATAAGGAGGTAGATGCAGAGTTGGTTCCTCAACCAGTTGCAGACAAAGTTGTTGATAATTAGGGGAAGTTTGAGTACCCAAAGACTAAAGCTATTGAGAAGGAACGACCACCACCACCGTTCCCGTAAAGGATAATAAAATCAAAGGAGGATGCATGCTTCAAGAAGTTCTTCGACATGTTCATAGAACTTCATATTAACCTTTCTCTTTTAGATTTTTTACAGGGAATGCCCAAGTATGCCAAGTACTTGAAGGATGTCATAACTAACAAGGTGAAGCTGCAGAATATTGAGATAGTAGCATTTATAGAGGAGTGCATCTCTGTGGTAATTGAAAAGATGACCAAGAAGCTTAAGGACCCCGGGAGTTTCACCCTCTCCATACAGATTGGTGACGGTGAAGTAGTCCATGCCTTGAGTTATTTGGGGGCGAGTATAAATTTAATGCCTCTATCCATGTTCAACGCTCTTAGGTTGGTTGAGTCGAGACCATACTCTATGTTGCTGCAATTGGCGAATAAGACCATAGTGAAGCCCACTGGAATAATTGAGGACGTCCACATAAAGGTTGGTAAGTTTGTAATTTTAGCTAATTTTATTATTATGGATTTTGATGCAGATAGTAGGGTGTTGATTATTCTAGGATGTCCATTCTTATCCATAGGAGAAACGTTGATACATAGAAGAGAGAGCACTCTCACAATGAGATTAGATGAAAAAGAGGTGGTTTTCAGAGTTTATGAGTCACTTAATCCACCTTCCCACTACAAAGATTTGTGTATAATTACAGTGATGGATGTGGATGTCATGACTCAAACCAGGGGCTAGCCATGATGGGTATCCCAAGTTCGCTAAGGACTGGGGACCATCCCCTTTACCTTAGCCAACTAGAGCACAATACAACTAACAATGGATTAATTTTGAATATATAACAAGATAAAGTTGAGTTTCGAACATATAACAAGATAGGTAAATCAACTAATTCAGAAAAGAATCTAAGAATTTCAACAACCATCCCAATCCAAAGTAGTCCACAAAGCCTCTAAATACCAAAAGACAACCTATGTCGGGACATACCCCCGACCATTGCCAAAATAAGAAAACCAAAGAAACAGTCTATGACATAATCTAAACTAAGAAGTAACAGGCCTTCCGAAAGAAAGAGGCTCACCACTTCAAGATAACTCACGATCAACCCAGAAATCACCTAATCACTGTGTGGGAAAAATAAAAGTATCTTCAATTCCTGCATCGCGTGGGGATACAACATCCAAAAATGGTTAGCGGGGTGAGCACTAACATGTAACTAAGGGAAGGGATAAAATAATGTCAAGTGAAAACCACAGTAAAATGTGCATACACACAATATACATACATATATATAACATACTGGGACAGGGAGTAGGGTTTAGCATGAAATTAAAACATTAACTTGGAATGTGTAGCTTTACTATCATAAGGCACCCACGGGCTATATAGGTCTAGCTTCCCTTATCGAAAGGGCCTCAGTGCGCGTTGGCTGTACAAACCAAAGGTGTTGAGAAAGGTCGGGGAATCCATGACCCTTTGCATATCCTCGACGAAAATATATATCAAGTATGACATAAGCACACGATTATCAAGACCAATCCCTCATGCCGAAAAATTGGGTTTCTAGTAGTAGTCCCTAGAGACCTCCACTTTCATGGGTTAGCTACACAACCCCTTTAAGCCCAATTAAAATAGTTACACATTTCCCATTCATTGAACCATGATTATCCATTAAGGCATACCATTGGTATCGTCATATTAATTACGCTTGAAAGCTAATATTCATGCCATAGAAATTATACATCACTTGAGGGAATCCACGACCCCACAAGTTTAATTATTCATCCATACGAGCGAATCCTCGACCCTCAAGGTTCAATGATTTATTCATATAGGGGAATCCACGACCCCCAAGGTTCAATTTAAAATCATATCATGGCCACAATGGCCTTTCAAAAATCATTTATGTTTGATAAGCCTTTTAAGCAAAGCAATAATTCAAAGAGTGGTTTCAATATGTAGGTACTCATATTTCAAAAACAATTTCATGAGATTGGGTTGAGTTCATCACAATTTCATTATAAAAATTGGTGGAATCCATGATCCCCTAATTTTTTCACCATGCTCATGCACCCCACAAGTTTCAAGACAATCAATAAAACATGAACGATGTATATAAAATCATGGGAACATCATTTAAACAACAATTATCCAATACCCTCAACCCAAATTCTAAAGGTAACACTTAAGACCTCATAATTAACAATTTAAACACATGCCTTAATAAAATAGAGTTTGGAGAAGAGATACATGCCTTAGATAATCAAGAATTATAGAGAGAAATCAATAGTTGAAGCTTGATTGGCCAACCTGTAGAAACCCTAGCTTGTTCTTGCTTTGGGGAATTTGAGAGTGTTTAAGACTTGTTTGATTTGATAAAGGATCAAAATAACCCTTTTTCATGTTTTATGGATGTGGGGTCTAAGTGGGGAAAAAGGAAATTGACCAAAGCTCCCTTAATAAAAACACTTAAAAAAATTACCGTATAGTCGTTCGGGTCACCTTATGAGTCATAACGACTAACTATGAGTAGTCCCCTTGACTCGTAGTCAGGGCAGTGTCCCATGGCACCCCTACTGTTGACCCTATAAGTCGTACCTTATGACTCATAGTCCATCCTTATGACTCTTAGGGTCCAGTCATAGTCACAACAGAAATAAATGGCCACTACACTAGTGAGATTACGAGTCCCACATTATGACGCATAATGTCTTATCACGACTCATTATATCTTAATCGTACTCAGGTCAGAAAATTTAGGTAACACACTGGTCACCCTATTATTAGGGTCCTACAACCCGTAATGACACCTTACGACTCATAAGGTGAGTCATAATGGGCAGTAAGCTCAGAGTCAAGAAATTTTTTAGAGGCAAAAATTTGGGTGTTACATTCTCCCTCCCTAGGATCATTCATCCCCAAATGATGAGTCAAGGCATCCATTAGCACGATTATAAGACAGAATTCAACCACAATTTCCTTTAACAAAGTCAAAAAAACAAATATGATAAGGAAACCACATACCTTAAGCACGATTGTCTAATCTGGTGAACAAGAATGGATACTTGGATTTCATGTTCTCTTTTGCTTCCTAAGTAGCTTCTTCAACTTTATGGTTCCTCCAAAGGACCTTTACCAAAGCTACATATTTAGTTTTCAAGTGAAGAACATGTCTATCCAAAATCTACACCGAGACTTTCTCATAAGACAAGGAATTCGAAATACCTATATCCTCAATAGGCACTGATATGGCATGGAAACACGACAGTTTTGATGCTTAAAGCAGTAAATTTATGTATGAACTTAGGGTGTTTTGTTAGATATGATGAACTTTGGTGTATATTAAAGGTAAAATAAGTCTACAACAGTGTTTGAATAAAAAGAAAAGAAAAAGACCTGAAAAAGACCAAAACTGATCAAGATATGAGCCAGCTCACGAGTCACATACTTAACATATGACTCGTAGGAGGAATCGTACCCATAACAGAAGCAAACACCAAGGTCAAATGCCAAGTGAGGGTAAGATATGACTCATGTATATGAATCGTAAGATAAGTATATGAGTTGTGTCAATCAATCGTAAGCATTCCAGAATCAAAGACCCAAACAAAAGACCAAGTGAAGAAAAGATATGACATATTTATACGAGCCATACACTGAGGATAGGAGACATACAAAGCGGTCAGAAGCATAACAGAATTGAAGCTACTATTCAAAGATTGAAGTGTCAGAAGTATACGAGTCAGAAGTCTAGGTACGACTCATATAGGTATGTCATATACAAACCAGTGTCCAAGACTTGGAAGGACAAAGTCCCAGGTGGATACAGATGGAGGACACGAGTCGTACACTCATGTATGACTCGTAAGAAAAAGTCATATACTGAGCAGAAAGTTAAAATCGTAGGCTAATTAGACACTGGAATGAATATGACAAGGCAGGGTATGACTCGTATGATATTGATATAAGTAAAGATTGAGTCGTATCGACTACCAACTTAACTATACTTTTCTCATTTTTATTAGGATTTTAAGGCTATTTTAAGATTCTATAAATACCTGAGAGTGTATCTTTTATTAGGTGACGTTCTTTTATGGTCTTTGACATATTATTACAATACTTTCACAATTGTTCTTGAGATTTTAGGGTTTATTCAATTAAAGACTTTGGAGTTTAATCATTTTATTCTTGTGAAATTAATTTTATGTGTTCTTCATTAATAATCATGGTTTCTTGCACAAACATGATTAGCTATGTAGTGGAAGTGTGAGATTCAACTGTTCTAGAGTTTCTGCATGTATCTTAATCTTCTTCATAATAATTAATCTCAAGTATCTGCAATACCTTGAGATAGCCTATATTTGCATCCATTCCTACCAAGGAGTTTGTGATTGGGAAAAGAAGTTAAGACAGTGATTTGGGTTCCTTCTACCTCCACCTTTTAGTCCCCGTATCCCATCTAATCACTTAATCCTACCCAGAAGAGTAAACTGATGTCTTAACAAGGGGCAACAAGGAGACACCCTGAGACTTACCCGGTAAAGAGTGAAATTTATCTTCTAACTTACCCAGCAGTTGATAATACCTATCTTGTAGACTTTACATATAGAATAACAGAACAGTTGGGTTGATCATGAGAAATTTACAGAGTTGAGAAACCAGGAGGAACCCAATCCAAGTGTTCGTCTCTTATTGATTATAACTCGAAAGCACTCAAGATTTGGTTACTACTTACAATTGATACTACAAATCTCCTCATTTACTTTCCTGTACTGCTCGTGCATTACATCAAGTCAAGAAACTATTCATATTTTCCCTATGGGATCAACCCCAACCTAGTTGGGTTATTATATTTGCAATCGACTGCAATATAATTTTGAGAGGAGTGTAGTTTTGGGTGACATTAAATTTTGGCACCGTTGTCGGGGAAGAGGGTTTGAGTAGTGAATTAAATTGGTAAATTTTGTGGGTTTTTAGTTTCTGGTTTTGATTTGGCATACGTCGGTGTATGACAAGTACTAGGAGTAAAGGCAATCCCTTGCTCCCATTTGATCTAGAACCAGAGAGATTCCTTCAAACTTTGAGAAAGATGTCAGGACAAGTTCATAATGGGGTTCAAGATCCCCCACCAGTGAATTTGAACATGGTACTCTCGTGTGTTCCTTTAGATACACATAATATTGCAGACTTATAGACACAGCAACTGTTGGAGAAAGAACATAAAGAACCAGAAGAAGTCAGACTTATTGCAGAGGCGGTAGTAGCTCAGCAAGGTGGACTAGTAAAGCTGAGACAAGTTGATTATCTAGTTCAGAGAGGTAGGGCTCCATTTATTCTAGCGTATAAACACTTAGACCCATACGAGGAAGACTATGAAGATCTGGGTTATGTTGAGCCTACTGAGTCTACAGCCATTGTTCCTTCTGTATTAGCCCCTAATGTGAGGTTTGATATCACTAGTGTTATGATCCAATTGTAGAATCTGAAGGGTGTATTTTTGGGTGTAGTTAAGGATGACACAAATATGCACCTTATAAATTTTCTTGGGATCTGCACATATTATAATATTCCAGGGATTAATTTGAAAGCATTGAGGTTGAGGTTTTTTCGATTCTCTTTGACAGGTGAAGCATCACTATGGTTAGGGGAACTTCCAAAAGGATCTATCACTACTTGTCATGAGTTAAAGACATGGTTTTTTAGCAGATTTTTCCCTCCTGCATGGATATTACAATGTTAGGATGAAATTTACAATTTTAGATAACTACCTGCAGAGTCTATGTATGAGGCGTGGTTTCGATTCAAGAAGAAGCTGAGCATAGTACCAAATCACAGAATCAGAGAATCTAACTTGTCTGAGATCTTTCATCGATCACTAAATGATAGTTCAAGAGCTATGATAAATACTATTTCAGGAGGAGCTTTTATGCGTCTTTACTGGGAAGCTGCACACGAAATGCTAGATGATATTGTAGTTACCAATAGAGGATGGCATACTTGAGATTTGGAACATGGTAGTGGTACATATGCTATTGGAGCAACAAATACTTATGGAGCAGCGAATGACATAGTAGCATAAGAGGTAGCATAACTTTGTACCGATATTGGGTTGCTTATAAAATAATTCACGTCAATGAGTGCTGAGAAGGTGAATACAGTTGTGGCACTGAGGTCTACTTCCAAAGCATTCGAGATCGAATTTGAAGAAGAGGCAAAGTATCTTGATCATAGATTGAAGGATTTACGAGCCCAAGGGCAAGGGAATCAAGGTCAAAACTCTTATAATGACAGATACAGAGATAGGAGTAGAGATAGAGATGGTGATTAGTGGCGTAAATATGACTATAAGGAGAAGAGTGAAAAGTATATTCTACCAAATAATCGAGATATAGATTCTAGAATGGAGGCCTTTTTGTCTAAGCTGGTCAAAGGGCAAAAAGTTAAGAGAATTGCCTGACGGATATCAAAGCTGATCTGTCAGGGCTGAACCAGAAAGTTGAGTCATATGCTACAGTAATTAAGCAATTGGAGCAGCAATTTGTTCAGATGTCATCCACTGTGAATCAAAGACAACCTGGCACTCTTTCGATCAATACGGTGGTAAATCCCAAAAATGATAGTCAATGTCATGCCATTACCACTCGAAGTGGTAAGGTTACTTCAGACCCACCTGTACCCACAACTGATGAGCAAAAGTATGAGGATGAGCCAGTTGATGTTGGAAGTAATAGAAAGTATACTAGAGGAAAAGATAAGGTTAAGGACCTATACTGAATCCCATTCCAAGACCCCTTCCTCCCTATCCATGAAGAATGAGAAAGAAACTAGAAGAAGGTAAGTATCAAAAAATTTGTCTATGTTAAAAGAGTTGACTGTCAACATACTGTTTGTAGAGACATTGGAGCAGATTCCAGGATATGAAAAATTCATGAAGGATTTGATCACCAAGAAAAGGTTAGTCAATTATGAGCTTGTCGACAATATTCATCATTGCAGTGTTATAGTTACTAGATTTTTGGTAGAGACGAAGGAGGACCCTGGCGCTTTCACAATACCTTATACTATTGGGTCTTTAAACTTCACTCGAGCATTATATGACTTGGGGGATAGAATCAACCTCGTGCCCTTTTCCGTATTCAAGCAATTGGGTTTGCGAGCTCCCAAACCAACTACCATGAGAATAGCTGGAAAAATAGTAAAGAAGCCCATTGGTATCCTTTATGATGTTTTGGTAAAAGTTTCTTCTTTTGTATTTCCTGCTAATTTTGTTATATTAGATTATGAAGTGGACTTTCAGGTCTCGATTATTTTAGAAAGACCATTTTTGGCTACAGGTAGGACATTGATTAATCTGGAGAAAGGACGTCTGATGTTGCGACTCAATAATGAATAGGTGACATTCAACGTATGCAAATCTATGAATCAACCTGATGAATTGAAAGTGGTATCTGTGATTGATGTAAATAATGAAGAGATAAATTCATTCTATGATGTTGATGCAGTTACATTGTGGGATGATGATTCTGATACGGTTGTTTCTATTAAAGAGAGACTAGGTGTCGAAGCTCTGGCAGCTGTGACTATGAACTTTGATTCTGATGGTATTGAGGATTATAAGGAGCTAGTAAGTGCACTGCATGGAAATGGTTATAATTTTGCACCAAAGAAGCTTGATTTAGACTTGAAGAATAGAACTACTCCACCTGTTCGCCCATCCATTGAGGAACCATCGGTGTTAGAGTTGAAGGATCTCCCATATCACTTGCAATATGCATTTTGGGGGATAACAATACTAAACCGGTCATTATTGTAGCTGATTTGAGACATTCAAAAGTAGAAGCATTATTGTCAGTATTGTAGAGATTTAAGAGGGCCATTGGATGGTCTATTGCAGATATTATAGGCATCTCACAATATAAAACTTGAACCGGAGTGTGTTCCATCTATTGAACATCATCTCGACTCAATCCTTCTATACAGGAGATGGTCAAGAAAGAAATAATCAAGTGGTTGGATGTTGGTGTAGTGTATCCCATTGCTAATAACAAGTGGGTCAGTCCAGTACAATGCATTCCGAAGAAAGGTTGAATTATTGTGGTGCCTAATGAGAAGAATGAGCTAGAGTCTATGAGGCCAATCACTGGATGGAGAGTGTGCATGGATTATAGAAAACTGAATGCATGGACTCATAAGGACCATTTGCCTAAGCCTTTCATGGATCAGATGTTAGACAGGTTAGTAGAAAGAGGATGGTATTGTTTTCTTGATAGGTACTCAAGCTACAATCAGATAAGTACTGCACCTGAGGACCAAGAAAAGATTAATTTTACATATCCTTATGGGACCTTTGCATTCAAGCGCATGCCATTCGGGCTATGCAACACCCCAGCCACATTTCAGAGATGTATGATGTCTATTTTCTCTGATATTCTTGAAGACACCATTGAAGTTTTTATGGATGATTTTTCAATTTTTGGTGATTCTTTTGAAGATTTCCTAAAGCACTTGGCAAATTCTCTACAAAGATGTGAAGAATGCAACTTGGTACTTAATTGGGAAAAGTGTCATTTTAACGTCAAAGAAGGAATAGTGCTTGGGCACAAGATTTCAAAGAGAGGCATAGATGTTGATCGAATGAAGATTGAGGTGATTGAAAAATTACCTTATCCAATTTTTGTGAAGGGAATTCAGAGCTTTCTAGGGCATGTAGGTTTTTACAGGTATTTATTAAGGACTTCTCAAAGATTGTTAATCCTCTTTGCAAGCTTCTTGAGAAGGAGGTAAAATTTAATTTTGATGATGCATGTAAGAAGGCTTTTGAAAGCCTAAAAGAGAAGTTGGTGACTACTCCAATCATTGTGTCTCCCGATTGGTCTTCACCTTTCGAGATTATGAGTGACGCTAGTGGATTAGCCTTAGGTTTTGTACTAGGCCAACAGAAAAAAAAGATCCTTCATCTCATCTACTATGCTAGTAAGGCACTAAATTTTACTCAGAAGAACTACACCATGACAAAATAAGAGTTACTGACAGTGGTTTTTACCTTTGAAAAGTTTAGATCTTACCTGATTGGGACAAAGGTGATTGTGCACACTGATCATGCAGCATTGCGGTACCTAATGGATTAAAATGATGTAAATCCTAGGCCTATTCGGTGGATGCTATTGTTGCAAGAATTTGACTTTGAGGTGAAGGACAGAAAAGGCACGGATAATCAAATTGCAGATCACTTGTCTAGACTGGAGGAGGAAGCTATGAAAAAGGTTGCTACTGGGTTGGAGATTGATGATAGTTTTCCAGACGAGCAGATATTAGCAGCTTTCCAAGATCTAATCCCGTGGTTTATAGACTATGAAAATTACTTAGCCAGTGATTTAGTCCCAGAAGATCTTTCATATCAGCAACGGAAGAAGTTCATGCATGAGGTAAGAAAATTTTTCTGGGACAAACCTTACTTTTTTAAAATTTATGCGGATGGAATCATTCGTAGATGCATACCTAAGGTGGAGATGATTAGCATAATTGAAGCATGTCATTCATCGCCAGTTAGGGCTCATTGTGGAGGGGCCCGTACAACTCACAAAATCCTGCAATGCGGTTACTATTGGCCATTCATACACAAAGATGCTTATGATTTCGCATCTGCTTGTGATCAATGTCAGTGACAAGGTACTATTTCTAGTAGACATAAACTACCTATAACTCTTACTCTAGAATTGGAAGTGTTTGATGCATGGAGCATAGATTTCATAGGACTTTTTGTGAGTTCGTATGGCATGAAATACATTTTTGTGGCTGTAGATTATGTGTCGAAAAGGGTGGAAGCAATTGCGCTTCCTAACAATGAAGCTCGTAGTATCACAGCATTTTTTAGAAAGAACATCTTTTCTCGATTTGGTATGCCACGTGCTATTATTTGTGATGGAGGGTCACATTTCTGCAACTACCTATTCAAAAGTCTGCTTGAAAAATATGGCGTGAACCATAGGGTGGCAACACCCTATCATCCGCAGACTAGTGGATAGGTTGAAGTATCGAATAGAGAAATCAAGTCCATATTGGTGAAGACTGTAAATGCCAATAGGACCAATTGGGAGAGAAATTTAGATGATGTATTGTGGGCTTACCACACAGCTTACAAGACTCCCATAGGTGTTTCACCTTATCGGCTTGTGTATGGCAAAGCTTGTCATTTACCAATTGGGCTTGAACATAAAGTACTATAGGCATTAAAGAAGCTGAATCTAGAGTGGAAGAATGCAGCAAAGTCAAGGATGAATAGCATCAATGAGTTGGATGAATTCTGGCTCTGGGCATATGAAATTTCAGAATTTTACAAGAAAAAATGAAGTTGCATCATGGCCGCAAGATTGAGAAGAGGGTATTTGAAAAAGGTGACCAAGTGTTATTATATAACTCCAAGCTTTATTTATTTCCAGGTAAGCTAAGGTCGAGGTGGCATGGTCCATTCACAGTTATAAAGGTTTATCTCTATGATGCTTTAGAACATAAGAGGGATGGTGATCTCCCATTCAAGGTAAACGAACAAAGAGCAAAGAACTGCATGGGAAATACAGAAGAGGTGAATGGAGTAGCTGAGATTGACTTTGATGAAGTCTGAGTAATAAAGGCAATTATGTCGTGCCACGACGTTAAATCAAGCGTTGCGTGGGAGGCAACCCACGGGCTAGTTGGAGAAATCTGAGTACCCAACTTGTGTCGCAACATTAAATCAAATATTGCTTGGGAGGCAACCCATGTTATTGTACTTATTTCATTTATAGGTTAATGTGTTTGTTCAATGTGTAGGACTAAGTAGTATAGATAAAAACAAGAAAAAAGAGAAAAGTAGGCATACGGACTCTTTGCGAGTCGTATCTATATAGTATGACTCGTGAGTAGGAGTCGTATTGTCCTGGGAACAAAATTAGAATCGGGCAAAGTTTCTGGAATAGATACAATTCTCAAAACAAATCTTACCCTCAAGGTACAATTCGCCACCTTGAGTCGTACCCACTCCAGAAACCCAGGAAAGTCCCAGGGCTATACGAGTCAAAGAAAATACCTATAAGCCTAGGTATGAGTCATATGAACAATTTGTACCCATGCTTACTAGGTCTATTCTCAGGTTGACCCGTCCTAGTCCTTTAGTTAAAAAGAAAAGAAAAAGGCACCCGATCTGGCACCCGACTGAACTACTCGTACGCACTCCATTTTTCACCAAATTTTCAACCATTAATCTGCAAAAATCAATGTGAATTCAACTTGATTTAACTACCAACAACTTCGAATCTACTAATTTAGGTTTGAATATGAGACTGCATCTGAAAGCAGCGGGGAAATATATGATGGAAGCACCAAGAAGAAAGTTGTGCAGAAAAAAAAAGGCAGCTGATAAAGCAAAGGGAAAAAAGGTGGTTCCCCAAGACTCAGACTCACCCACTCCAAAGGGCACACAAAAGAAGAATCCTACTACATCGCCTCCCCACATACCTTAACCACCTTTCAATAATGATAATGTTGATAATGAAGATGATAATGATGATGAGGCTGAGTCCTGTTCGGAAAAGGTAAATTTTGAGCATGCTGAAGATGCAGGAGATGTGAATGACATGCCACTGATAGCCCGATAGGACCCATTATTAGTACTCAGCACTACCCCGATACCCATCATTGAACGATGGGGTTACCCCAAAATGCAGGATACTTTCAATAGTGGGTTTTTCAGGATATCGGGTGGCAAGATAAAGCGAGTATTATATCCAGGGAGATGAATGACCACTACAGGGATGTCGGAATTACCTAGTTTTGAGGAGCATTTCAAATTTTATGGGTTTAATTAGATGAAACGAGCACCAGGAAGATATAGTCAAGTATTGGTCCGTGAGTTTTATGTCGTATACAAAGGAGAACTTCAGCAAAAATATCCATAAGGTTCAATTATGGAAGGGTGGTGACCCAATTGAGTCACTGATAATTCGAGGCTTTTGGGTAAACATCTCTCCCCGTACCATTGGGAGATTTTTATATGGACCAGAGTACCAGGCTCAGCTCAACACAGAATAGATGGATTACCGGATGGCGAAGATGAGGAAGTTACACAGAGGTCGTTGGGTTTGAATGACAAGATGGTAATATTTAGATAGATTATAAAATAGATAGCCACACATGGAGAGAATGTTGTCTGGGTAGTGGGAGGTACCAGGGTGGTCTCCCAGAAGATTAAGAAGTGTACCCTCAACTTTGAGGGAAAAGCATGATGGGCATTGGCTCGGCACAGGTTGTACCCTACTATAGAAGATGACGTATTGAGCCCAGTTCAAGTAGCCATGATAGCCAGTTTCATAGATGATTATGAGTTTGATATTGGTGAGTTTTTATGTTGGGAACAACGATATAGGGCAGTAGGGGATCAAAAGGCATTGCTGGCCTACCACTGCATGATTACTTAGATTTGTCTTGCTGTGGGAGTGTTAGAACTCCCTGGGATTGATGAGATAATCGAGGCGCAGCAGATGTTTACTATTGATTTGATTAGAAATACTACCAACTCTTTGGATCGACCTATGAGACCGGCAGTACAGGTTATGGTGGGATTGTTCCCGCAAAATGATCAGAAAGACTCCCCTACTATAGCTGAAGGTACTGAGCCAGAAGCACAGATAGAGGGCGTATATGCAGATGCAGTAGGTACTTCTAGTGCCCCAGCACCAGTCCAGTCAGTTCCACCTAAGCCATGAGGTATGCCTCCAGGTATCATGATGATCTCCCAGGCTGTATAGACCGAGGTTGTGACCCAGTTAGCTACGCTTAACGCGAAAGTAGGTCATATGGAAAGAGGAATGAGAAGTTGGTTTGATAGGAGGCTTGAGAAACAGGTTAGGCGAGTTCAAGGGCGCCTAGACACTTTTGAGTCGAGGATCTCTCGATAGCTAAGAAGCGGGCAGACATCTGAGGTTGCTGATATTAAATTCGAGCTTGCGGAGATCAAGAAAATAGTTTCAAAGCTTTACGAGATACCAGTAGTTGTTGAGCCCATCGTTTAGATAGTGATTCCTACTGTTTATGTTCCTAATATTTGGGCAGACCCAGCAGATATTTAGGTTAAAAAAACCAAAGAACAAATAAAAAAGAGGGAGATAAAGAAAAAAGAAGAGCGAGAAACTGAGAAGAGAGCCATAGCAGATAATATTCAGGATGAGCAGGACTAAGAGACCAGGGTTCGTGAGATGGCCTCTGGAGCTGGTGGATCGAGAGATCCAGTTGTTATTGTTGCAGGGATTAATATTATTCCCCTGTCTATAGTTAATTCTGTCCCGATTGATAGTATGGTAGCTGATGGGAGTGGGACCCAATCTACGGGCCCACGTGCGGCTGATGATGCATCGGCACCTTGAGCGCCTAGGTATGACCCTTTTCTTTACTCTATTTTTATTTTTGTAGCACTGGGGACAGTGCAATAATTTTTAGTTGGGGTGAGGGTTATTCCAAAAAAATTAGGAGTAGCTGAAAAGAAGTAGCTAAAACTGAAAGTCTGTTATGACTTGCAGGTTTGACGCAGGCAGCTGAGATAGGGAGTAGATAAGAGCGCCTATGGCAGCGGACTATTTTTTATTATGATTGTCTTTAAATATTTTGAAAAATTAAATTTGGATTGTATTGAAAGATTTTGTTTTGATTTTTGATTCGTGATTGTTGAAACACTGCTGATTTGAAATGTTATTGGGGAAACTTGTGTTTGAGCCCCCCTTTGAAAAATTTTGTTTAAATAATTGTGTGATTGGTATACTTGTGTGAGACTGTTGTGAATCTAAAAATGTCTTTAGGATTAGGGATAAAACAGTGAGGGACAAAACAGTTGCATAGTTGGATAATTAGTATGTAGTAATATAGCCATGTGCAAGTGCGTGTGAGATATACTGAGTTCTTGGTGTGTTGGAATCTAGAATTTGCCCGGTTGCTTTTACCTAGGTCTAGGATAGTTAGGTAGGAAAGGATCATAGGCCATTTTTTATATTAGTCCACTTTTAGCCAAATTGACCTTCCATGCGTGAATGATATCCCTTGATCCCGATTTTGAGCCTGTACGCCTATTTTTCTTGTTACACCTATCACCTTTCCATTTGTATTACAATGAACCTGTTTTGGCCCTGTTCCTCCTTGGACATTGTGCACTTCAACTCAAGCAAATTGCCTAAGTTGAGGGTGGCTATCATAGGGGTACGTGATGTGAAATAGGTATGAATAAGGGTAAAATAAGATAAAAGAAAGTAAGGCTGGGTGTGGTAGAAAAAGAAAAGAAAAAGAAATTTTGTGAAAAAAAAGACTAGAAGATCACACCGAACCTGAATATGCTTCAAAATAAAAACGGAGAAATAAGGATGGAAATAAATAAAATGAAAAATTGGTTAAGTGTGAACCCCAAAAGTTAGTGTAGTTCGAAAGAGGGTTTGTCACTCTAAATGTCCATACGTACCATACCAGCCCCCAAGCCTACATTACAAGCAGAACAAAGTCCTATAGTGATCCTATCGGAACTGTCTGAAAACTTAGGAAAAGAGCATAAGGGCAAGCCTACGGTATTTTGTATACACCAGTGTTACTTTTTTATGAGTGAGAGAGTCGTTTGTTAGATCCCTGAATGGATTGATTTATCCAAAAGGAGAGTGAATGGGATGTCTTTGACTGTGAGCACACATGGGTTATACTGCTAGGGTGCTAGAATATTTGATAAATGTAATTTGTGTCTATACGAAGTGTCTATTGCACCACCAAATAAGCATCACCCACACACTTCTTCAACATCAAAACATGGAAAACTGGGTGAACGGAACCCAAACTCAAAGGTAAATCTAACTCATAAGCAACCTTCCCTACTCTTTTTAAGATCAAGTACGGACCCACATAACGGGGACTGAATTTCCCTTATTTCCAAATCTCATCACTCCCTAAATGGGAGATACCTTCAAAAACACCCAATCACCAACCTCAAACTCTAACTCCTTTCATCTCACATCCGCATAGGACTTTTGGTGACTCTGAGCATTCTTAAGCCTATTATGAATCACCTTCACCTTCTCCATGGCTTATTGAACTATGTCCGTACCAAACAACCTAGTCTCATCAGCTTCGAACCACCAAATAGGGGTCCTATACGTCCTACTATACAAAGCCTCGAATGGAGCCATCTGAATACTCGAGTGATACCTGTTATTATATGCAAACTCTATGAGAAGCCAATGGTCAACCCAACTACCACTAAGGTCAATCCCACAAGCCCTTATCATATCTTCCAAAGTCTAAATGGTCCTTTCCGTTGTTCATCCAGTTAAGGGTGGAAAGCGGTACTAAGGTTCACCCGTGTACCCAAGCCTTGATGAAACAAATGCCAAAAGCGAGAAGAGAACTGCGTACCTTGATCTAAAATAATAGAAACTACAAAACCATGAATCTTAACTATCTCCTGAATAAACAACTTCCCATCTCTCCAGTGTAAGTAGTCCTCACAGGCAAGAAGTGAGCCGACTTAGTCATCCTATCCATGATGACCCGAATCGAATCAAACTGATGGAGAGACTGCGGAAGACCAATAATAAAGTCTATACTGATCACTTCACACTTCTACATGGTCAACTCAATCTATTGATACATATCGCCAGGCGTCAACTTCTCAACCTTCACTTGCTGACACACCATACACTTAGCTACGAAGTTAGCCACATCCCTCTTCATGCTGTTCAACAAATAAATGTCTTTCAAATCGTGATACATCTTCATCGAACTCGGATGAACTGTATACCATGACTCATAGGCCTCAGTCAAAACTCCTTCCCGCAGCCCATTAACATCGGGAACACACAATCTACCTTGGTACCTCAAGATACCATCTCCACCAATCTCAAATACCATGACCTTCTACTGACCCACATCAACCTTAATTTGTATCAAGATAAGATCTAAAACCCACTTTTCCTTTACCTATGCACCAAGAGATGACTTCACTACCTCTTGTACAATCACACCTCCATCCTTAAAATCCAAGAGACGAACTCCAAGATTGGCCAATCGGTGAATGTCTTTCATCAATCCTCTCTTTTCCTCATCCACATGAGATAAGCTTCCCATAGACAACTTGCTAAGAGCATCAACAATCACATTAGCTTTACCTTGATGGTAATGAAAACTCATATCATAGTCCTTGAGAAACTCTAGCTATCTCTTTTACCTGAGATTCAACTCCTTCTGGGTGAACACATACTGTAAACTCTTATGGTCTAAGAATATATCCACATGAACCCTATACAAATAATGGTGTCAAATCTTCAAAGCAAAAACAACAGCTGCCAACAGTAAATCGTGAGTCGGATAATTTTTTTCATGAACTTTTAGCTGCCTAGAAGCATACGCCACCACTTTATCATGCTGCATCAACACATAACCTAGTCCTACACGAGATTTATTACAGTACCCAATAAAACTATCGGTACCCTCGGGCAGGGTCAAAATTGGTGTAGAGGTCAACTTGTTCTGCAATTTCTCAAAGCTACCTTCACAGGCATCGGACCATAGAAACTTCACCTTTTTCTGAGTCAACTTAGTCAATGGAGCAATAATAGACAAAAAGATTTCCAAAAATCTCCTATAATACCTGACTAAACCCAAAAAACTCTGAATGTCGATTGGAGTCATGGGTCTAGGCCACTTCATAACCGCGTCAACTTTCTATGGATCCACCATGATCCACGCATTAGAAACAATGTGACCAAAGAAGGTCACAACAGTGAACCAAAATTCACACTTAAAAAACTTGGCTTACAAACGTTGGTCTTTAAGAGTCTGCAACACTACTTGGAGGTGATTGGCTTGATCCTCCTCACTCTTAGAATATACCAAGATTTCATCAATAAACATAATAATGAACAAATTCTAAAACTGCCTAAACACCCGATTCATAAGATCTATGAATGTTGCCAGAGCATTAGTCAACCCAAAAGACATGACTAAGAACTCGTAGTAACCATACGGGTACGGAAAGCAGTCTTAGGGATATCCACCTCCCTAGTCTTAAGCTAATAATAACCCTATTAGAGATTAATCTTAGAAAAGTACTTAGCACCCTGAAGCTGATCAAAGAGATCATTCGGGAAGATGATACCTATTCTTCACTATCACCTTATTCAACTGGCGATAATCTTTACAATTCGAAGGTAACCATCCTTCTTACATACGAAGTGCATAGGGGAACCCCATGGAGAAAAACTAGGATGGATGAAACCCTTATCAAGAAGGTCTTTTAACTGCTCCTTCAGTTTTATCAACTCAGTCGGAGCTATTCTATAAGAAGGGATAAGATAGGACAGGTAACCGGTAGAAGATAAATCCCAAAATCTATTTCTCTATCGGGGGGAACACTAAGAAGATCATCGAGAAACATTTCAGAAAATTCATTAACAACAAGGACAAATTACAAAGAGGAAAGCTCAGAACTAGAATCTTTAACCCTAACTAGATGGTATAGACACCCTTAAAAATCAACTTCTATGTCTAAGATAATAAATAAACCTTCCTTAGGTACTAGGAAACTCCCTTCCCACTCAACTATCGGTTCATTTGAGAATTGGAAAATGACCTTATGGGTCCGACAATCTAGAGAAGCATAGCACGAGTAAAGTTAATCCATCCCCAATATCACATCAAAATCTAATGCATCCAACTCTATCAGATCCACCAATGTCTCCTGAGAATAGATAGATACTACATAACCCATATAGACCCTTCTAGCCATAAAGAATCACCTACTAGGGTAGACACAGAGAAGGGATCAAAGATGTACTTAGGATTAAAACCAAATGAACATCCACATAAGGGGTCACATAAGAAAGAGTTGACTCGAATCAAGCAGACAATATACATCATGAGAGAAAATCTATAACGTACTAGCTATGACATTAGAAGATGCCTTAGGTTCCTGACGGATAGCAAAAGCGTAAAGATGATTCCGACCAGTGTCGGTACTAAAAGTAGCTCTCTTTGGCATAAGAGCTGAAGAATTAGAAACCAAAACCTTATTAGCTCTCGAAGAAACCTTAGTTGGATAGTGTCACTACAAATGCCCTGGCTGCCCATAATTAAAACACTTATTGCTTCCCTCATCACAAAATCCATGAGGCATTTGCCTACAAAAATTACAAGAGGGATAAGATGGGGCTGACTGGGCCCCACTAGCCTGCGATTGGGCACCTTGTGCCTTAAACTCTCTGTCCGTCTGAAAATGATGATCACTGGATGACTTCAAATAAGGAGCACTAGCCGTAGAGTAAGAATCAAAATTTCCCCACTTCTTCTTAGACCACATCCTGCAATTACTACCATTATTCTATAGGCCTCCACCCTATTTAGATACCTGAATTTCTTACTGTATTTCCCTTATCTCAGCTTGCTTTTTATTTTCCTCATCCACTTACTGCATGTACACCACAAGCCTACAGATATCCATGTCCTCATTCAATAAGATTGCCTTACACTCTAACACCAAGTCTCAAGACAAGCCCAAAGCAAACTTTCTCATCCTAGCCCTCATAGAAAACACCATATTCTAAGTATAATGGAACAGATAATGAAACTTTAAGGCATACTCCTTCACAGACATCCTGGCCCGCTATATATTTACAAATTCTTCGGCCTTGGCCTCCCTCAAATCCTGAGGAAAAAAATGATCAAGGAAAGCACCAAAAAATTCCTCCTACATAGCCTGCTTAGCATCATCACCCCTCAACTGGTCCTACTCCTCATACTACTAATATGCCACATCCTTCAACTGATATGTGGTAAACTTCATACCCTCTATATCAGTAGCATGCATTACCCTGAATATTTTTTCCATCTCATCAACAAACCCTTGAGGATCTTTATCAACCTTAGAGTCGGTAAAGGTAGGGGGATTCAACCTCATAAACTGGCCAACTCTTGTGACCTTAGAGAATAGAGCAACAGAACCAACACGATTTGGCTGACGAGACTGAGAAGTCACCAACTGAGTCATCAGATGAATTGACCAACGAAATACGATATTAGAAATATATCCTTGGGGCGATGGGTCATCATCAGCTAGAGAAGCCCAAGAAGGACTGGTAGGTACCAGTGGAACTCCACGTGAGCAGTCAGGAGCAGGGACTCTAGACCGGGTCTGTATTCTATAAGTAGAATAAGTTCTATCTGTATTATCCTCAGGTGGGACAGAGGAGTTTCCACGAGCATTAGATCTTTGAGGAGGCATGATATGAAATGTGAACAAACGAAACTAGAGGATATTAAATACCTTAGACTTGTAGCCCAAAAAATAGATCACAAGAAAGGAAAATATTCCTAAATGCCTCATAACCTCTCCCTTATAAGTGTGGCACACTACATACCCATAAAAGAGACTCTACTTAACGTGACTTTATGGACACCCAATGACCATAAACCTACGCTCTGACACTAAGTTTATCATGACCCAAACTAGGGCCTGCCCGTGACGGGTATCTCAAGTCCGCCAAGGATCGGGGACCACCCCCTTTACCTTAGCCAGCTAGAACACAATACAACTAGCAGCGAATGAATTCTAAACCTATAACAAGATAAAGCTGAGTTCCAAACATAAAACAAGATAGGTAACTCAACTAACTCAAAAAAAAATCTAAGAATTTCAACAACTATCCCAATCCATAATAGTCCACAAAGCCTCTAAATACCAAAAGACAACCTATGTCGGGACAACGTCCCTGACCATATTCAAAATGAGGAAACCAAAGAAACAGTCTATGACATAATCTAAACCAAGTAGTAACAGGCCTTATAAAAAAAGAGGCTCACCACTTTAAGATGACTCACGATTGATACAAAAATCACCTAATCACTTGCAAAAAAAAGCAAAAGTATCTCCAATTCCTGCATTGCATGGAATACAACGTTCGAATATGATTAGCGGGGTGAGCGCTAGCATGTAACTCAAGAAAGAGATAAAATAATGTCAAGTCAAAACCACAGTAAAAGCCACATGCACACAGTGTACATACATATATATAGCATGTTGTGATAGGGAGCAGGGTTTATCATAAAAGTAGAACATTAATATGTACTGTATAGATTTACCTTCATAAGGCACCCACGGGCTATATGGGTCTAGCTCCCTCCACCGTAAGGGCCCCAGTGCATATTGGTCGTACGAACCGGAGGTGTCAAGAAAGGTCGGGGAATCCATGACCCTTTGCCTATCCCAAACAAAAATATATAGAAAGTGTGACATAAGCACATGATCATCAAGACCAATCCCTCACATCGGCAAACGTGGGTTTCTAGTAGTAGTCCCTCCTAACCTCTACGTTTACGACTTAGGTACACAACCTCCTTTAAGTCCAATTAAAATAGTTACACAATATCATTTATTGAACCATGATTATTCATTAAGGCATACTGTTGGTATCATTATACCAATTACGCCTACAAGCTAATATCATTATTTCATAGCAGTTATACATTACTTGGGGGAATTTATGACCCCACAAGTTTAAGTATTCATCCATATAGGGGAATCCACGACCCCAAGGTTCAATAATTTATTCACATGGGGAATCCACAACCCCCAAGGTTTAATTTAAAATCATATCATGTCCACAATGTCCTTTTAAAAATTATTTATGTTTGATTAGCCTTTTATGCAAAGCAATAATTCCAAGAGTGGTTTCAATATGTAGGTACTCATGTTTCAAAATCAATTTCAAGAGGTTGAGTTGTGGTCATCAAAATTTCATTATCAAAATTAAGGGAATCCACGATCCCCTAGTTTGTTCACTATGCCCATGCACCCCACAAGTTTTAAAAACTAATAATAAAACATGAACAACGTATATAAAATAATGAGAACATCATTTAAACAACAATCATTCAATACCCTCAACTCAAATTCCAAAACCAACATTTAAAACCTCATAATTAATAATTTAAACACATGCCTTAACAAAATAAAGTTTGGGGAAGAGATACATGCCTTAGAAAATTAAGAATTATGAAGAGAAATCAACAGTTGGAGTTTGAATGGACAACCTTTATAAACCATAGCTTGATCTTTCTTTGAGGAATTTAAGAGTGTTTAAGGCTTGTTTGATTTGATAAAAGATGAAAATAATCCCTTTTGGTGTTTTATGGACGTGGGGTCTAAGTGGGGAAAGAAGGAATTGACCAAAGCGCCCTTAATAAAAACACTAAAAAAAATTTACTGCCAGTCATGATGGTTCACCTTACGACTCATTACAACTAACTACAAGTCGTCCCCTTGACTCATAGTCTGGGCAGTGTCCTATGGCACCCCTACTGTTGACCTTATGAGTCGTACCTTATGACTTGAAGTCCATCCTTACGACTTGTAGGGTCTAATTGTAGTCACAACAGAAATAAAGGGCCACTACACTGGTGAGACTACGAGTCTCACATTACGACTCGTGATGTCTCACTGTGACTCATCATATCTTAATCATATTTAGGTTAGAAACTTTGGGTAACACACTGGTCACCCTACGATTAGGGCCTTATGACTCGTAAGGTGAGTCATAACCTGGCAATAATCTCAAAGTCATGAAATTTTTTAGAGGTAAAAATCTGAGGTGTTACAGTGAATAAATGTGGGGTGGTAAAAAGTACACCACCAAAGACCTCTTCAAACAATCTCATTGAGTTGCCCGAGCCATCACCTAAGCCTGAAGCGATGATGATTGATGAGACCAAAAAGGTTATTATTGAGAAAGATATTGACCTTGATAGTACACACAAGGTCAGAAATAAATAAGAAGATGGCCTCCAAGCAAGAGGAATAAGATAAAGGAATTCAGCTGAATAGTGATGTTGGATAGGGCCACGACACTAAATCAGGCGTTGCTTGGAAGGCAACCCAAGTTAAGGTAGGTGTTTATTTTTTGTATTTTAGTTTTTAATTTATGTAGTTTTTGAGTCACAAGTTTATGGAAAGTCTGAGTACCGAAAACTTGAGTTGAGCATAGCAGAGACTAAGTGTGGGGTCCCCTGACCCTATTGATGTTTAAGAATGCTACTAGCTAGGCCTAGAGGCCCCAGGGAGTATTTTGATCTCTACTTTTAAGTTTACTTTGGGGACAAAGTAAGTTTTAAGTGTGGGGTGAGAAAATTACCATGGTTTCGGGTGAAGTGATGTTGTAGGGTCTTAGTTTAGTTGTTTTCTTAGATTTTGGGTAAATTGGAAAAATTACAAAAAGATTTTCTTTTTAGTTTTAGTTTTTAGTTTTTAGTTTTTAGTTTTTAGTTTTTAGTTAGTTGGGTCAGTCTAGGTGCACACTTCATCCACCCTGTGGTTGTTCTTTTTGGTTCTTTTCCACAGGGGCGCCCTTGTAACCCAGTATTCTTTTTCCTTTTAGGAGTAAATTTTAAAATTTTTGTGTTAGGTAAGTGAGATGTTCTGATTGGTGCTATGTATGATTGCATTATGCAAGTGGGTTTTGTGTGTAAAAGCATGTTGTTTATGTGAATTACTACTTTTGAGACTCCTAGGCTTTAGTTTATGACTCTTTTACATTGATTGGCTTAATGTTGAATTCATGTTATTGTTTGGTTGAGAGTCTATGATGATCCTACTTAAGTGGAACATGTGCCATGTGTGAAGTGAGGTTTTGTGTATTCCTTATTGCATGCGATGTCTAGAACTTTCCTGGTGTGCGTGCAAAGTAAAGTAAAAAGTATGGGTTTAGGAGATTATATAGGCATTTATTTGATAACCATATTTCATACCCTTTGTGACCTACCCTCGTGCATAATCCTAGTTAGCCCCGTTGAGTCTTTAGCCTACTCTTTAGTAGCCTAACATGTAGACTATTTCTTTTCTTTATTTGACCTGAAATTGATCTAAAGCTACTAAGCATTTTAGTGAAAACTTAATAGTTAAGGAGTGTGAAAAAAAAACAAGAAAAGAGGTGAATCTGAAACCCCAAGAAATAGCTATTGGTGTAGTAAATTGGTTTGTTGTGATTGGGAGTTGTGTAATGAAAAGAATAAAGATTGTTCAAAATTGAATAATGTATTGAATAGAATATTCCCTTCCATAGTGTATGTGAATAAGCTTAATGAGATGGGGCAAAATAAAAGATATGTGTGAAGGTAGATAAGGTGGAAAGTTTGGTTGTTAGAGGTTGATCTTAATGTATATGCGATGTATTAAAGAACTTAAGGAGGATAGTCAATATTCTTGGCCAAAATAGTTCCTACTCGCCCTTTAGCTTGCATTACAACCCATAAAGATCGATTTGATCTGGAGCCTTAACATTTTGATATTAGTGGAGTAATATACTAAAGGCAAGCCTATGGTTCATCGTGTGACTTGTGAATTCTTTGTGAAAGTGAGCATAACTTGATTTTTGTACCCATTTTGTGATAGATTGCATCTGCATGAGTGAATATGGGTAACTCTCTTGTTGTGAGAGTCACATGTTTGTTGATAGTTGGGTGAATTGTATGATCTTTATAATTGAGTAATATGCATGAGTTTTCCAAATTGGTTAGTCAATTTTTGAGGTTAGGATTTTTTGGAGTAGTATTCTTGAGCTTTCACGTGTGTATAACATGTTTTAGGTAAAAACTTGTTATCTGTGTAGTCATTGAAGTACTAGCTTGAATGTCTTGCTTGTAAGAGAAGTGTGGATTTTTCTCTGATTATGATGCTCAGAGTTAAGAGTTGTTTAAGGATGAACAAAGCTTTAAATGTGGATGATCTGAGGTGGATTTATGCACCTCAATGTTGTTATCTGGGCTTAACTAACTAGTTTAAAGGACTTCTCTTGTGCTTAATGAGTAATTCTTGGTTTAATTAAGCATCTAAGTGCCACGTTATGTGAATGTAATGTTCAAAGTGTGTTCATAGTGAATTTGAAGTCAAAACATTAAGTTAAGAATCAAGGGACAAAAGCTAGTACTCTTAGCTTGAGCTATAGCCTTTACTAGTTCATTGTCTTGAATTGTATGTTGTTTTGTGCTCTAATGTGTGGTTTTTGATGTTGTAGGAATCTTGATCAGTTGATCATGATTATATATAGTTGATTTACAAGCTGGAAATCAAGTGGAAACAACACCACAAAGCTTGGAAGGAATGGACAAAAGTATGGGACAAAGCTTGGCAAAGTTGGGCATTTTTGAAGTGTTTGGCGTGCCATGCTGCCTAGTTGCCACAATAAGGCTATGGCACGCCCTTGGAAACTTTGTAGATGTCAATTTCCAGTATCCCTCTGCATTTTTGGCATGTCACTCTACCTAGATGGCGCGATATTAGCGTGCCACGCCCTTAGGTTGCAATCAACTATTTTTATCCTCCTATAAATAGGACATTTGGTCGGTATGTTAGACACCTTGGACGACCTTGGGACTTGAAGGGAGGATGTATTATACTTCAATTAGGGTTTTGGTTCCATTACTTTGGTCTGTTTATGTATTTTAACATGTATTCATTCATTGTGCTTATGGTTATGTCCATGATCGGCTAAACACCCTTTTTCGGGGTTAAGGCCAAGAACATGAGTATTATTGTTATGAATTGGTTTGGTGATGGTTGTTTATCACTATTTTAAGGATTCACGATCCTTAGAATAAATGTATAATCATCTTGTGAACCTAGGGGGAGAAATAAGAGGATAGAACGTGGAATAGATAGAATAGGATAGTAATCTTCTAACTGAGTGAAGTTATAATTTGCATTAAGGATAGGAATATACCTAAGTACCCTATTTGGTTCATTTACGGGATTAAATATGAATGCATTTAACTTATATCTCACATCCCCACTCAACGATGTAGTTGTGGCGCTAAGTTAGATAGGTGATTAGAGGCTCAAAAGACCATGATCATAAAATCAACAACCAAGATAATTAATCTAACCAATGAAGTTCTATAGCATAGTAAGATTGTTTGCAGAGCCTTAACCCTGGGTTTATCCCCATTGATTGTTCAACCTTTACTTTACCTCATTGTTTATTTTATGGTTACTTATAACTTTCAAACTCTTGTGGTTACGTTTGCACTAATTTACTCATAACAGTTGAACTAAAATTGGATAGTTGCTTAACACTATTTCATGTGGGGTCGATACTTGGATTTCTTTAAGGCCACTATATTACTTGGGTGGACAACGTACACTTTCGTGTGCACTTGGGAGCAACAGTTGACCTTGTCTTCCATGGTATATTTGTGAAGGTATCAGTGCAAAAGTTTGTCATTTCCTGGCCCATGATGCGCCAGTATTTTTGGTACATCATTGGATGGAAACTATCTAGCCCAGGGTTCTTAGTTGGTTTGAAAGAGAAGGTGTCCCTTTTGATTTCATCCAAGGATGGGATGGATTGAAGATAAGGGTGGTCCCTAGGATCAATAAAGCCATGAGTAGAAAAGTTGTTATGATATCTTAGAAAAGAAAAGCCATGTTCAGAGGGGAAGAGGAGAGTGTGGAAGTTGAGGATCTTCTCATAAATATTTGACTAAGAGTAGACCCAATTTCCTTGGTTATCTCTCAAGGAATTAATCCTCTTTCTTCTCCTCCTATTGAAGGTAGAAGTGTGGAAGAATTTAGTGTAGAAACTTCCTCAGTAAGCCAACTTATTTTGGACTCATGTCTGAGAATGTCACTGAACTCCTGAGCTAGTTCCTTCTCAAGATTCTAAAGGAAAGAACTGTGAGGGAAGCTTGTGTCTCCCTAGATAATAGCTAGCCTAGACAGAAGATACTTCTTCTTATGGAAAATATTTCCAAATGTGTCTCTGTTCCACCTTTTAATTTGGATTTTAATGTAGGAGATAGCACTGAAGAGGTGTGAGGAGTTCTCAAAAAAGCCTTTGACCATATTGGGGAAATTAGAATGGGAGCACCATAACCTAAAAGGGTTGTTTGAGATGGGGATGTCTTTATTGAGGGTGACAAGCATAGGGCAATGATTTGAATATGACCTGGGAAGATGAGAGACAGAGGCTTCAGAAAAGAGTTTGATCCAGGAGGTAGTAGCAAGACATCTATCCAGCCTTTCAAGGGTGAGATCTTTTCTATTTTTGTACCTCTTGTTGGTCTAGGTATATCTACCCTTGAAACCTAGGTAAATAAGCTTGCACAAATCAATGCAGCCCCAAAAGCAACCAGCCTTATTATTACTTATACTATTACCTCCAAACTTCTCATTAGCTTATAGGATCTCATTAAAATCACCACCTACGAGTCAGCTACCATGAGTAGTGTCCTTCATAGTATTAAAAAATTCTATCAGTTGATCCCAAAGAATTATCCTATCTTCAAAACTATTACTAGCATAGATAGTACTAAAGAACCAGAGTGGGGGAGGATTTTGTACCTGGACAGGCACATGAATGCCTTGAGAGAAGATGGAGATAGCATTAATGTCAAGATCCTCCTTTTCTACATAATGACAATACCCTAGAATTTTTAGTAACAAGGTATTGAAGATGGTTGTTGAAACTAAATACCTTAGTGAGAGCTTAATGATCACTCATTCTAGTTTCCATATGAATAAGGAGGTTGGGTTTATGGAGACTAATCATGGAAGTGTAGTGCCTCCTGAAATCAGCACGATTAGCCCCTCTAGCATTCCATATAATGCAGTTCATCATCATTTGGTATGTTGGTTGTGGAGACTCCCTCTGTGTCTCCTTGCCCTTATTTTGAGAAGTTGGAGTCCCCTAAGGTTTTGGTTCCTTTCTCTTTTTGGAGAGAGGTTTCATAGTGGCTATAAATAGGTTCTCCTTCAAAGGATTTGGTAGTAGAATTTATAATGCGGGTTTGGTACGGTCTCGGGGAAGTAAAATGATTATCATTTTGCTTACCAGGTCCTCAGATTTTTGGGTCAGTGCTTTTTCTAGGGTGCTCACCTCTGTTCTGGGTACTTTGAGAGATGCAAGGATTTCGTCAATCTCTTTTTTTTCCTTCAGTACCCTCATTATTTTGGCTTCTTCTGACATCTCCAATGACAGAGGGTGGGTTGGTGGTACTTCTATGTTTGGGAATAGTGTGGGGACCCCAAAGTTTTTTACAAAAAAAGGTCCCCTATCCATTAACCCCTGCTCCGTTATTGGAAAGAAGAAGAGGCTTTGAGATGTTAGGTTCATCTCTTCTAAGATCAATTCTAGAGTGATGCTCCCTTGATGATTTTGGTTAATTATTTTAATCATGATTGTCATCCAGACGTTTGGACTAAAGGTGGCTATTTCTTGATTCAAACCTTCTATCACTACTTATGCTAGATAATGTGGGTTTTCAAGCAGTAAGGTAGTTTTTCGACCTCTCACCTTGAACTTCAGTGGAACCATCAGGTTTTGTAAACCCATCTCCAATAATGAGGTTGGGTGATGGTCCAAAGGTAATGGCTTAGTGGTGATCATAATCGAGTCTGTTGGTGGAAAGCTCATTTTGAGGGATTTTTTGCCTTCTCTAGAATTAATCGGAAAAATAATGGATGGATAAAAGGGGGATAAGTAAAAGTACAAGAAAAAAAAGGTGAGATTGGAGAGAGAGTAGCCTTGATCATTATTGCTAGGTAGGATAGCTAATGATGTAGTTTCAGGTTTGTCAGTGAGAGTCTCGTCATTGACATTGTGTCACTGTTATGATTGACATTGGCCAACATCTCATTGAGAGAGAGATGAATCTCCAAGACTGAGATAAAATCTAGGATGACAAATCTGAATATCAACATATGTGATGGATAAGTGATCTTTCAAAGGAGGTGTTATACCATTGACTTGAACACAGTGAGGTTACTAAAATCATAGATCGAACCTGGGCTCGGATTTAGAGACCTTTCGACCATTGAATTAGGTTGATGACTATAGTATTAACCTTGCTAGAGTCCTTTAAGATGGCCCATTGGGTGTGGGCCTTTTCTTATTCCTTTTTGGGTTTGTGGGAATAGAGTTATTAGGTCCATGGATATTTTTTTCCAAAGTGGCCCGTGCCAGCTTTAGCCTTACCTTGGCTTTGCTGATGTTGACGCTGCTATTGGCAGTTTCAAGAGTTTTGTAGAGAAAGTCTCTGGTTTCAAGGAACTTACTTGTGACGGTGTCGAACAAGTTCACCTTGATTGGTTGAGTTGAGCTGGATGTCCCCTTGTCTTTAGTCTGTTGGTGGTTGCAGCTCCTTTTTTTCCAGCGTGAGACTGTCGTTATTGTCCATTCATCACTTACTTCTTTGGTGGTTGCTTCGTTAATCATTGGGTTTTGGGTTGGTATCTGTTTTGGAGAGTCTGAGCAGTTAGGTGCCACATGTCCCAACCTTCCACATTCTTTACATAGAACACCCTCCCCTTCGTAAAGAATGGGTTGTTTATAGTTGCCCACTATCACTGAAATCTTCACGGGGTCTCCAATGGTATTTGGACACAAATTCTTGAGTACTAGCCTCTTAGAGTAACGGGCGTGCAAGAGTCCACCTTAACCAGCCTCCCTATTTTCCTTCCAATTCATTCTAAGATATCTCTAGCATAGAACTCTATAGGTAATTGTGGGAGTCTGAGCCAAATTGTTGTGGATAAAATTTTGTTTTTGTGGAACAAAGTTAGGTTCCCAGATTCTGACAGAAAGAAAAGCTCCAACTACGAATCAAGGTCCATCTTGAAAGGCTTTGGTATTCCTACGAATCAAATTTGACTCTGTAGAAATCCAAACCTAGATCTATGAAAGGGATATTGCCTTTAAGTTTCTGTAGCTTTTAGAGTTTCGATTTAAGGTATAGGTGGTTGAACTTCTTCCCAAAGGCTTTTATAATGACTGAGAATCTCCAAGGAGCATACAGTCGTTGCTTCTCTGTTGTAGAGATATGAATAGCCTCCTCAATTAGATCTGTAGTAGTGGAGGTTTCGACATTTTGGCTAATAGGGTATGTGGTGAAGGTGCAGTTTTTTTCCATAACTATGTCACTGTATGTGACTCTTTCCTTTGGATCTTTTGAGATTTGGCAACCATCTATAGCCGAAGGTTCCGGTGGGGTTAGTAGGGGTTGGTCCCTTGTGTTAGTGGAAGCTTGGATCATGCTTGCGTTCCCTTGTGTTAGTGGAAGCTTGGGTCATGCTTGCGTCAGTAGTGGTGAGTTTAGAGAGATGGTGGTCGCTCTCACTTAGAATCTCTAATATGTGCTTCTTCATGTAGCAAACTTAGTGTGAGATTATAAATTTGTAAGTATTAAATTGGATAAAGAAAGAGAATTTTCTCTAGACATTGTATGTAAATTGTAACTACCATCTTACTTTTCATATAGTTCTCGAATACCCAATTTTAAATATACAATATAATCACCCACCAGAAGCAATAAAACTCACATATTGATAAAATCGACTCACGGAGGGGATACCATTTATGCCGTTTTAAGTATTTATATTTGGTCTAGACTGTATAGGGATTCCACTTCCGTGTGCTAAATAAAATAACCAGTCCCCAAGCCTATTGTGAAGAATAACAAATATGCAAGGGCAAATACAGTACTCCATATGAAAATCAATATGCATTCAGGCAGAAGCTTATTAAGTTTCAGCAGCTATCCGCATACAAACAACATTCCTTTGCTGAGAATAAGTACAAGCAACACTCTCCAGAAAAAAAAAATTAACTAAACCATTCATGTTTCTACAGTTCGAATGAAGTAACAATACAAGAGTGTAAATGACATATCGGTTGCAGGTCAGATCTGAACTAGCTTATGTCGATTTCATCCGTATGAATGCAATGGGAAAACCAAGAATCTCCACAAGTAATACTCCTACAAAAAGGACAAACCATTGGCAAAGAGAGAAAATACAGCTACCTAATGGCGCAGAGAAAGAAGTACTAGATCATGCCGTTTTAGAAGGCCATGTTGCTTGAGCTGACATGATTATTCCCACAATCACTCCAAACAATCCCAGCGCACTGCCAAAAATCTCGATCACAAGAATCTTAACGAAAAGGGTGGAATTTTGTGCATCTGACAACGCACAGCTGCTACCAATAATCCCTACGCAGAGCCTGTTATAGGAATATATTTACAAAGATGGACAAATGAAACAAAAGCAAGCTCTGTATCTGTATGTAAACAAGTTTCTTTAATAAGAAAACATGACAAACCCGCAAACAAGGTTGGCAAAGCCCACAATAATTCCGGAGGCAAAAATTGCATATCCTGCGCGAAGGGACTCCGCTGCATATATTTTTGATGTTGGGACACTCTCTAATTTCGTTTGCAGAATAATTGCCACAATAACTCCATAGATAGCAACGGCTTCACAGAAAATCACACTAAACGAAATAAAGATAAGTTAGCCTTTTGCTTCAGTATGAAAAGGACAAGTCACGTGTATTCAATGGCCATAAGTTTGTTTCAATCCTTTGGAACAAGTACTATCAGTGAGTCAGACAGTAGAGTATTTTGAGAATGCTCACATAATACACCCATGACATCAATGTGGGATGGATATCCCAAGACAATAAGTATTGATATAACACAGTTTAACAGTATGCTGCCACGTTATTGTATAATTAGCCCCTAGGGGTTGTTGAGTTTGTAGATTAGGTGGGATAAGGGAAAATTAATTATAATCAAGAAATTTGGTCCACAAATTGTGTTGATGATAAATTATTTCGTATCGACGTGAAAAGATCCTGAATAGATTGGACCTAAAAAAGAGTTCCAGTAGTCGACCCGGAATAACTTGAGATTGAGGTTGGTTAATTGGTTGACTGATTCCATTAACTTTTTGAACTTGGGACTGATGAGGCAATTCCAATTTCGCCTTCACGATAGGAATTGGACAACTCTTATCCCAAAGCACCATATCTCATGCCTTTTTATTACCAATTCGTTTTGAAGTAATATGGTTTAATTATACTGAACTATTTTAGTATGATTCTATATATTTACAAAAAGGGCATATTTCACACAACTTAAATCATATCTCTAGTCCGGCCTATACAGAACAGATGAGCATAGCAAATATTACAATCGATGACAATCTCACTGACAAATGTTTCCGCTATATTCAGCACTATTACAATTCCACTATTTTGCCCAACCCCTGAACGATTCCCAGCTCAAACAACACAACAAACTAAGAGATCAGTAGAGCCTCTACATCCAGGTAGCTGATTATGTCTTTCTAAGTTAGTCAAGGAGAAGGTTGAGTTTGAATTGCTATCTTTATCCAATACTTGTTGTTAGAATATGAGTAGGAACAGGAATAGTATATAAAATCCTATTTGGAAAAGGATTGTAATGTAGTGTCTATAAATAGGGTCTTAATGTAATTATGTAGATACATAATTCAATAATATTTTCTCCATTATTTCTCACATGGTATCAGAGTCATCTGTGATAAACATTTGAAACGAAAAAAATAATTGCCAGTCATATTCGTCAATTTCAGCGACTGCACAATCTGTTGATTGTGTCATCTTCTGGTTTGTAAGTGTTGTGCGGAAACCAACAAGACCACGAACCCCGAAACTTTCACGCTACAAAACCCCAACGAGAACCGCCGGAAAATAGCACCTCACACGCTCTCTCACGCCAGCGAGAGTGCGTTTTCCGACGAGATCTGTGTCACGCACCCGGAGATTCTGATCAAGTTTCTTAGTTTTTCTTTGTTTGTTGGAGTCGTCTAAGTCTTCCGACCATATTCCGACAACTTTTTCCAAATTCTGAGTGCCGGAGTTAGGGTTCCGGCGACTTTTAAGATTTTTTGCCGCGAGTTTTGTTTTCCAGTTCTATTGTTTTCGCCTAGTTTCTTGTTGCTTTCAAGCAAATATATATATATATATATATATATATATATATATATATATATATATATATAATATATATAATATATTAAAAGTGTGAAGGACCTTAGAAATGTTTGAACTTTTTTGCCCTTCATTAAAGTCCTTGCTTTAGACAAATTCGTCTTTTTACTATTTTGTTCTAATATTTAAGAGTTAAAAATTAATTAAATATATTTATGGTCAAACTTTCCCTTAATAGAAGTCATTAGAATTTCAATATTCTTTCCTAATTTAAGGGTTAAAAATTAATTAAATATATTTATGGTAAAAAAATTTTCCTAATTAGAAGTCATCAAAATTAATGACAACTGATATTTTTTTTCATTAGTTTAAGAATTCTAAATCAACTAAATTTGATTTTAAGAAAATTTGAAAAATCTAAAAATAAATATAAAACTATTAGAATAAGAAAAATTTAAGAAGTACCAGATTTCTAAAAATTTTTAAGTACGTAATAAGAATGTAATCAATGATTTTGTAAAGATTTGACTTTAAAAATAAGAAAAATATTAAAATATTAAAAAAAATAATCGTAAACACAAATATGAAATTTAAGAAGTACCAAATTTCTAAAAGTTTTAAGTACATAATAAGAATGTAATCAATGATTTTGTAAAGATTTGACTTTAAAAAAAAAAAATATTTTAAATATTAAAAAAAATAATGGTAAACACAAATATGGTTCAAATTGATGTGTCTCTCTTAGCACGTTGCAACAAGGAAAAGAGGTACTATATAACAAACGCAAAAGTGATGATCCATCAATCAGTTGAAACTTCTGGTGGTAAAACATATATGTGTATATGTTTATGTTTATATTATTATATTAAAGTGTGAAAAAATTTTGAAAGGTGATTTAAACCTTTACACTTTATTTAAAATTTTCACAATAGACAATCATTTAATTTTAAATAATCAAACATCACACATACTAAGGCACGTGAGGTTAAACTAGTACATATATATGTGTGTGTATATATATACACACATATGTGTGTGTATATATATACTAGTGTAACCGCACGTGCTTTGCACGTGTAACATTTAATTATTTAAAATTAAATGATTTTATCTATTATGAAGATTTTTAATACTCAAATCACTTTTCAAAAATCTTTCACACTTTAATATAATAATGTAAACATAAATATATACACATATATATTTTACCAATTTCAAGTGGTTGATGGATCATCACTTTTGCGTTTGTATACATCTTTCCCTTGTTGTCACAGGCTAAGAGAAACGCATCAATTTGAACCATATTTGTGTTACAATTATTTTTCTTTTTATATAAATATTTAAAATCTTTCCTTATTATTAAAGTCAAATCTTTACAAATTTATTGATTACATTCTATTATGTACTTAAAACATTTAAAAATCTGAAACTTCTTAATTTTTTCGTATTCTAATAGTTTTATATTTATTTATAGATTTTTCAAATATTCTTAAAATCAAATTTAGTTGATTTAGAATTCTTAAACTAATAGAAAAAGTATCAGTTGTCATTAATTTTGATGACTTCTAATAAGGAAAGGTCTAACCATAAATATATTTAATAAATTTTCAACTCTTAAATTAGAAAAAAATATAGAAAATTTGTTGTATTCTAATAAGGAAAAGTTTTTACCATAAATATATTTAATTAATTTTCAACTCTTAAATATTAGGAAGAAATAGTGAAAAAGACGATTTTGTCTAAAGCAAGGACTTTTAATGAAGGGCAAAAAGTTCAATTCACTTTTCTAAGGGTCTTCACACTTTTAATATATTGTAGATATAGATATATATACATATAAATGTGTGTGTGTATGTATATATATGTCGTTTGGGTGTGATATTTTTTGGTCCAAAAATACGGGGATTGGAAATTCAAGCCCTAGATTACTTCTGTGTATATATATATATATATGTCGTTTGGGTGTGATATTTTTTGGTCCAAAAATACGGGGATTGGAAATTCAAGCCCTAGATTACTTCTGAACCATTAATACAACAACAACATATCCAGTGTATCTCCACAAAGTGGGGTTTGGGGAGGACAAAGCGTACACCGTCCATACCACTACCTCAAATGAAATAGAGAGGCTATTTCCAATAGACCCACAACACGGGATTTTGAACCATTAATAGGAGGTTCAAATTATTTAGCTTGGGCTTTCTCAGTTGAGCTGAGCTGCAAAGGTCAAGGTGTCCAAGATCACTTAAAGATCAAGGCTAGTGTGGTAGATGAAACGGCAAAGTCTAGTGAGGCAGATGCGAAAGCCAAAAAACAATAGGAGAAGGTTGACGCTCAATTATGCAGTCTCTTATGGCGCGATCTATTAATTCCAAATTGATGCCCTTGTTTCACCCATTCCAGACTTGTTATTTAGTTTGGGAAAAAGGCTCGTTCTTTATACACTACTGACATCTCGTTTTAATGATGTGATATCTCGAATGACCAACTTAAATAAACAAGAATCCAATATGTCTTACTTGGGACCGGTACAAGCAGTCAGGGAGGAATTTAAACATTGAAACCCGTTACTACGGATGTGGAAAAACAACAAAAGCAAAGACATTGTTTCTAGTTCTTGCATTTGCGGGACTACCTACTGACCATGATTCGGTACATGACAACATTTTGGCTGGTCCTGCGGTTCCTACAACTGATGAGTTATTTTCTCGTCTACTTCGTCTTGCCGCGCCTCCCAATCACAAAGTAATTTCATCATCCACCGTTGACTCCTCTATTCTCGCATCTTAAACCATAGAAAAATGAACATATCAACTTATGGAAATCGACGAGGAAGTCATTTTGGAAAATCTCGATCTAAGAGTAGTTATTATCATAAACTTGGACACACTCAGGACATATGTCATATTTTGCATAGTCCACCACCTAGTTATGATCCTATTGCTATAAAGGAATATAATAAGCTCATTCGGAATCGAGCAAGGAAGCAGACATCTCCACAGTCTAACCAACCATCCAATAATGCTCATATTGCTTAGACAAAATATGTTAAGTTCCTTCAGTATCTATAATAGCCCAACTTATTATTTTTTTAAAGAAGGGTTAATTGATAATTTTAACCGATTATTAATATTAATTAAGGGAATTAAAAAGGTCCAACCAAAAGCCTCCTTCAGTTTCACGCTTCTAACGCTACAAGCAGAATACTTGGGGTATATATTGCTACCTTTATTCTTGGAAGATATCAGCAAGCAGCGTAGGAGAAAAACATATAAGTTGGAGAAAACAGATGTGGGATTGAAGCTTTTCAGTTGTTAAGGTAAGAACTTTTTCATTGTTCTTTGGCATAAAAATTAAAATACACGTACAATAGGGCAATGGTTGCTCATGATATTAGTGCAGGTGTTTGTTCATGATGTTAGGTAATAGAATAGAATGAATTGGGGCTTATGATTGGTCTGGAATGAAGGGATTAATATTGGTTAATGTTGAATAGGAATTCAAAAAAAAAAAAAAAAAGAGCATAGTAGCACGATCCCAACCAATTAACCCAGAAGTTGTTGTTTTTTTTTTTTACTTTCAGTTGCTAAATTGTTATTACTTTAAGCAATCATCCAATAGGAAATAATCATGATTAAAGCAATGATTGGTTGGCGATAAGAGCAATTATTGGCTTCTTCGTGGCAGAAATATAAACAGTGAACTTATTAACATTATGGGTTAGAAATCATTAGTTATTATTTTGAAATTTCTGTTTTGGCAGCCTTCCCTTATTAGATTATTCTTAATTCATGGATAATAATGTGAGATATTAAGGTTTAGCTTTAACATCGAACAATAAGGATATTGGGATTTGACCCCGAATAATATAATTGATATCGTTATTTAATATTTTGCATAGATTAAAGCCATTGAAGGCTATTTAGTTGGTGGTGTTCTACGCATTGTGAGGTTGTGGAACTTGTCATTAGCGAGGTAAGTGAGACTTTAAGCTTTGATGCTTGCTTTTCAAATCTGATTTATAAAAAAAAAAAATTATTTTTCTGCCTAGTCTATGTGTTGGGACAAGCATGAACTTGGTAGAATCGGTGGTATTTGACTGGCTATGGATATATAATTTATGAGGTGTATTGAGAATTACTTAGTGGTATATGTGAGATGACATTGGGGCGTTGAATATATTTTCTTTGCTGCCGTTAGTCTCTAAGGGCATACATAGCTGTTGTAATATGTTAGGGGCATACTTATGCTGCCGTAATATGTTAGGGGCTTGTACATGCTACCGTAGTAGACTTTTGGGTCATTATATAGGCTGTCGTGGACTTGTCGGGGTGCTAGGCCAATCACCTTCATTGCCGTTTATGACAAGTCGTGAGAGTTGATTGAGTTGAGATATAGAGAGACTTTTTGGACTTCCGTTTGGATCTTATTGAGCACTACTTTTATAAGAGATATTGTGTGCATATTATTTATGTATTTTGTTGTGCCTTGACTTTTTCTAACACTTGTTCTAAGGGTATTAAAGTAGAGGGTCGATGATCTTACTGGGTTATATTTATATATAGCTCACTCCTTACTTGCATATCTGCAGATACAGTTGCAGAGGGGGAGACTTGTGGCTGTCGATTCTTACGTGTAGATTCTGTCGCTAAGCTGAGCCTTCGCATTGTTCCTGAAGGCTGTCATCCAACTTTAGTTATTTTTAGATTATATATCTTTTCGTTGTGTTTGCATGCCCAAAAGTCAAACTCATGTAAATTTGTTTAGATGCTCCATGGTCTAGTGTGGGATTTGGGGCTTAAGAGTTATTATCCAAGTATTGTTGTTTTCATAAACCGTATTACTATAACTGGGTGGTTAACTACTTTGCGTTTAATAATTATTTCATGATTTGGAGTTGCATAAGTTTTTATCACAGTGTTTGTAGACGTTGTGAATGTATGGAAAATTGGTTCTCCCGGTAAGTGGTGTTAGCGGGAGCCAGTCACACCTAGAGGTTGTTTTGGGACGTGACAGTATCAAGCAAACAAAAATCTCCATAAGTAGCCTCAATTGCTCAGCCCGATGCTTCCACTGCTGGTAATTATTTTGCTTGTATTTCACAGTCTAGTACTCTTGGATCATGGGTCATGGATTTAGGTGTTTCTGATCATATTCTAATAACAAATCACTTCTGTCTGATCTTGTTTATTCACTATCTCTTCCTTCTATTACTCTAGCCAATGGGATCCAAACAAAACCAAGGAGTTGGACAAGCCAAACCCCTATCTTCTGTCACTCTAGACTTTATTCTTTATGTCCCTAGTTGTTATTTTAATCTTACATTTGTTAGTCGTTTGACGCATGCCCTTCATTGTGGTATAACATTTTTTGATCACTTTTTCCACATGCAGGACCGTAATACTGGATAGACAATTGGCACAGGACATGAATCACAAGGGTTTTACTATCTTACCTCTTCAAACTCCTTCAGAGCATGCTTCGTTATAGACCCTCTAGACCTAATTCACAAACATTTGGGACATTCGAGTCTATCTAAGCTACAAAGGATGGTACCTAGTCTAGTTTATCCACATTTGATTGAGTCGTGTCAACTTGGGAAACAACCCCGTGCTACATCTTCACGTAGTATTAATAGTCGTTCAGAGTCTATTTTCTCATTAGTTCATTTTGATAGTTGGGGCCCTACACAGTTAACCCATAGGATATCGTTATTTTGTTAGTTTTATTGATTATTATTCAAGATGTGCTTGGGTTTTCTTAATGAAAGATTGAGTTATTTTCTATATTAAAAAGTTTTTATGCTGAAATACAGAGCCAATTTGTTGTTTCTATTCGTACTTTTTGTAGTGATAATGCCTTAGAATACATATCCTCTCAGTTTCAGGAGTTTATGACTCACCAAGAAATTATTCACCAGCCATCATGTTCATACACCCCTCAATAGAATGGTATAGCAAAAAGGAAACATAGGCAGCACAGTGAGCTGCACGCACTCTTCTCACTGAATCCCATGATCCGTTGCATTTTTTGGGGCGATGCAGTCCTCACATTTTGCTATCTTATTAATAGAATGTCATCATCTTCTACTCAGAATCAGGTTCCTCATTCCATACTTTTCCTCAGTCACATCTCTACATTGTGCCCTCTCGTGTTTTGGAAGCACATGCCTTGTTCATAACTTAGCTCCAAGAAAAGATAAAAATTAGCCCTTCATGCTCTCAAATATGTCTTCCTTGGTTACTCTAGAGTTCAAAAAGGGTATCGTTGCTATTCACCTGATCTTGGTCACCACCTTACATTCGTTGATATCACATTCTTTGATTCTCATCCTTACTATACATCTTCTGATCATCTTGATATCTCTGAGGTTTTACCGATACCTCCGGTCTTACCTGCACCAACCTTTAACGAATCTACGATTATTCTACATCTCCAGCTGTAGTGCCGCCACTTCTGACATATCATCCCCATCCCCATCCAACATTCATGTCATGAGCCAGACGTTGCTACTACTGCGGACTTGCCACCTCCTAGCCAATCAGTTGCACTTCAAAAAGGTATAACATCCACTCGTAATGCTAACACATTATACTTTCTTGATCTATCATCGTCTATCATTAACCCATTATGCTTTTGTATCAACTTTGTTCTCTATTTCCATGCCTAAAACTACAAGTGAAGCACTTTCTCATTCTAGACAGAAGCAGGCTATGATTGATCAGATGTCAGCTTTACATGCGAGTGGTACTTGGGAGCTTGTTTCCCTTCCTGCAGGTAAATCTACCATTGGTTGCCGTTGGGTCTATGCAGTCAAAGTTGGTCCAGATAGCCAGGCTGATCGACTTAAGGCTCGCCTTGTTGCCAAAGGATATACTCAGATATTTTGGGCTAGATTATAGTGACACTTTCTCTACCGTGGCTGAAATAGCATTTGTCCATCTCTTTCTATCTATGGTTGTCGTTCGTCATGGCCTCTTTATCAGTTGGACATTAAGAATGCTTTTCTACATGATGATCTTGAGGAAGAAGTCTATATAGAAAAACCACATGGTTTTGTTGCTCGAGAGAGTCTAGTACTGTCGTATGTCGCTTGCGCAGGTCACCCCTTCAAGCCTGGTTTGGGAAGTTCAGCACAGTAATTTAGGAGTTTGGCATGATTCGTAGTGGAGCTGATCACTCAGTATTTTATCGACATTCTAAACTAAATCTGTGTATTTATTTGGTGGTTTATGTTAACGATATCATTATCACCGGCAATGATCAAGATGGTATGGCTAATTTGAAGTAGCATCCCTTTCGGCATTCCAGACTAAAGACCTCGACAAACTGAAGTATTTCCAGGTATTGAGGTTGCTCAGTCCAGATCAGGTATTATTATTTCTCAACACAAGTATGCCTTATTCATTCTTGGAGACAGGAATGATGGAATGTAGACCCATTGACACTCCTATGGATCTGAATGTTAAACTTTAGCCAGGACAGGGAAAGCCACTCAGTGATCCTGAAAGGTATAGGCGGATGGTTGAAAAGTTGAATTGTCTCACAGTGACTAGACCTGGCATATTTTATCCTCTAAGTGTTGTACGTCAGGTTATGACTATCCCCTGTGATAGTCATTGGGCTGCAGTGGTTCGTATTCTGCGATATATAAAATCAGCTCCAGGTAAAGGATTACTTTTCAAGGATCGACGTCATGAGCATATTATTGGATATATAGATGTTGAACGGGCAGGATTACCCTTTGATGGACGTTCTACATCCGGACATTGTGTTTTAGTAATAGGTAATTTGGTGTCTTGGAAGAGTAAGAAAGAGGGTGGTTGCTCGATTCAGTGCGAAAGCAGAATATCGAGCAATGGTTGTAGCAACCTGTGAGCTAGTTTAGATCAAATAGTTGCTGAGAAAACTAAAATTTGGAGAAATCGATAAGATGGAACTTGGGTTGATAATCAAGTTGCCCTTCATACGCGTCAAATCCAGTGTTTCGCGAGAGGACTAAGCACATTGAGATTGATTGTCACTTTGTCAGAGAAAAGATACTCTCAGGAGATATTGTTACAAAATTCGTGAAGTCAAATGATCAACTTGCAGATATCTTCACCAAGTCCCTCACCAGTCCTCGTATTAATTACACATTTGTAACAAGCTAGGTACATATTGTATTCACCAGCTTGAGGGGGAGTGTTAGAATATGAGTAGGAATAGGAATAGTATATAAAATCCTACTTGAAAAAAGATTGTAATGTAGTGTCTATAAATAGAGTCTCAATGTAATTATGTAGATACACAATTCAATAATAATATTTTCTCCATTATTTCTCACACATGTGAAGGAGAGACAACAATGCCATTGGAAAGTATGCTAATTTTGTGGAGGTATCTGAAGATACTAGCATAAAATGACACCTAAGTGTAGTCCTTTGTGTTTTTTTGAAGTCCTGTTACAAGGATATCATTAAATTTAACAGAGCAGCAGCTAGGGTGGCTGGAATTGCTGGAAAAGAGAACATAAACCTCATATTTGCACTAGAGAACACAAGATTTTATGGATATACTTGTGTACAGGAGTTTCCTCAAATTAATTAAATTATTTACCTTACCCCCACCCCCACCAAAAAAAAAAAAAAGAACACATGATTCTTTTCCTTTTCTCTTTTTTAGAGATAGAGAGAGAGCAGGATACAACTATGAAAAAGAGAAAAGTGAAAGATGGGGAATGCAGCTTTAGTAAACCAGGAAAGGAGACCAAAATGGTCAATAGCTAGGCAAGCACATAGAATTTTAGGTTATGGACACAAGGTGGTGTTAAATCTATAACTGAAGTAGTTAGCCGTGGATCAGCGTCCTTAAGGCGCTCTACAACCAGTGTACATGTGTAAAATTTGAAAGGATAGACACCCAAGGGTATGGCCTAGTGGTCAATGAAGTGGGTTGAGACTTGAGAACTGATAAGTGGTGATTTTACCACTTAATTATATCTCTTTTCTTATGTCTTTGTGTTGCCAATATATAATATGAGGCTAATTATCGTTTGAATTATGTTTATTCAGATATTTCGAGATTTAGAAGGAGATTTGAGCAATTGAAGTGGAATCAAGAGGAAAAGGAGCAGAAAGGGACCAAGGAGCTGCATGCTCTCACATGCCGCAAAAGCATCCAAAGGACCGCCAAAAGCGGAGTCAACTATCCAAGTCAACAACCGCAAATGAGGACCCAAAACCGCAATAACAGTGGTTAGCATTGAAGTCAGAGACCGTATATGCGGTCTAGTTACAGCAAAAGTGGCAGTTGGTCAAAGTCAACAGAGCCACAAAAGCAGCTATTTGTCCGCAAAAGCAGTCATCGGGTTCCAGATCTAGGAAAAAGTGGAATTTCACATTTTCTCAATTCAAAACCACATAAAAATCGTTCCAGCCTCCTTGCAAAACATCTTTGGCTATTTTCTCAAGCTTGGAAGCTAGGGTTCTTGAGAGTGAAGATTGAATGCACTTTAATGAGAATTTGTTTTTATTTCCTCAACTCACCGTTTTGTAGTGATGAATCTTGGGTGTAGTTGTTCATTTGGTTTTGAGTATTGTGTTTGATCCAAAACAATATTTGTGTTTTAATTTCTATCTTTTGCTTTTATACTGATTGAATATGAATACTAGCTATTCATGAAATGGGTTTATATTTATCTAATTAATTTTCATGGTTTAATTGCTTTCGAAAGGGATTGACCAAACCTAGGACTTGCCCATAGAGGAAATTGAGATTGGAAAAGATTAATTAGCGCGATTTGAGACTTTAAACCTCATCTAATGGATTCGATCTAGAGATAGTTGAATCCTAGTGTAGCCTATGATTGGAATATCTTCATTGTCACTTAGCTAGAATTCTAGAGAATCTAGTTAAGAACTATTCACTTTTGGTTGAAAGACGTTCGTGGATGACTAAGATTCCAAGGCTAATTTCTTAACTCGTGATTAATTAGTTAAATACAATGGATCATTGATATTAATTGATTCCCCGATACCAATTCCCTAGTTTTCCTCGCTTGTGAAGGTCATCGATCACTAGTATCCTTTTTGATTACTATTATCTGGGTGTTCGTTCTATATCAACCCCCTCACCCCCACAACAAAAAAAAAAAATTGTATCAATTGTTTCGATTCGGGTGAGTGGTTCATAATTCCTTATTTTCTCAATCATCCTTCATATTATTCCATGTGGGATCGACTCCGACTCTTTAGTTGGGTTAATATATTGCATTGATCATCTACATCTCTTCTTGAGAGCTGTATTTGAACGTTATCAAGAACCATGAGCTCTCAAATCCTAGCAAAAACAAAAAAAACTAGGTGAGTATCCGTTGCCGGTGGGAGGTGGTAGGTATCCATGGAATTAGTTGAAGTGTGCAAAAGCTGGCCCGGGCACCATGGTTATAAAATAAAATATAAGAAAATTGAAAGGATAGCAAAGAGCATGAATCTGGTGCAGGTAAAGAACATTAGAAAATGAATAATCATCTGTAATTAGGTATGAAAAAACTATATCAAGACTTCAGGTAATAAAATGATGATAAGATTGTTATGAAATCTGAATACAACTAATATACTAGAAGTTGTATTCAGATTTCATATTACAAGTAGTGAAATTCAGAACTTGACGTGCTAACTTTATGTTATTAAGTCTAAAGAGCTTAGTAGTTATGATATTTGGTAACTCGCAAATGTGCTAAGGAAATAAGATACAATGTTAAGGCTCTTGTGTTTTAGTTAGATCGTATACTACTGATCTATGTTGCTCAGACTCGACGGTTATGCCATCGAACCCGTCCCGACGCGACACTGGTGCGGACGCCGGCGCGGGATTCGTCTCGGATTCGGTCAAACGAATCCGGAGACGTTGACCAACATCAAGAAGAAAGTTGGCTTCATTATCGAAAGGGAGAAACCGGCGAAGGGAGAAAATCAACGACTGTAATTGTTGTCGTCGGTGAAAGGGTTGTCACCGGCGGAAGGGTTATCGTCACCGGAATTTCGATGGGGAAGAAAGACAAAATGGTAGAATGCTCATATCTGTGATTGTCAGTTGTCGCCGGCGGAAGGGTTATCATCGCCGGAATTTCGATGGGGAAGAAAGAGTAGAATGCTCAGATCTGTGATTGTCGGCGCTCACTGTTGGTGGTCCTATTTTTTAATAATTATATTTTTAAAAAAACTAAATTATATTAAAAAGGTAAACCTAATTTATTTAGATCTGGTGAGTGTTTGGCTTTTCAAATACTACTTCTAATTAAAAAGATTTTTTTTTTTCATATAAAAAAAAATACTACTCCTAATTTAAAAAGTAAGTAAAAGATATTACCTTAAAAGTGAAAAAAGTAGAGAATATTTTTTTAGGAATAAAATTTCCTTGACACATAGGAAAAAGTAAATTGAAATGACTGTTTAAATATGGAACTATATTTATAATATTTAATTTTTTTAGCCAAATCCCCGCACCCGTATCCATAATCGAATTCGCAGCCCCCAATCTTAAAAATTAAATTTTGACGAATCCGACTCTCGGATCCGCACCCGTCTCGGATAGCCGCACCCGAGTCCATGCAACTGAGCTACTGATAGCATTTTTGGGTGCTTGTTTACTGCCCAAGACTTGTCCCACAAAGTGCATAATTCCTATATTCATGATTCCTACCCAAGTCTTAGTTGGTTTTTTGTTTATAACCCAAGGCTTGTGTCATGAGACCTTTTTCCCTTTCATAATAAAAGAATGTGCATAATGGCTTCATTGTCATCTTAAGGTGGATCATTATTAAAATTTGATCACAATGACCAATCATCAACCGTACAAGCACACAGATATACGGAACATAGATATATATAGACGTGCACATTTCAAGAATACCTGATGTGTTAAGTGAGAATATGGTATGATATATTTTAAAATCTTTTATCTGTTTCCTAGTTAATTAGTTTGTATAGCTATTCATATAGCTTAAACTTGGCATATGTAGATGTTTCCTTCTGGATTATTCATATAAACTGGTTAAATGCATTTCAGTCCAGGGAGCATCAAATTTCAGTCTACTGCATTTGGTATCCTAGAAAAGAATCAATCTGAGCTTCTAAGACACAATAATTAAGGCATTCTTCATCTGAGAAATAAAACTAAATCCCCTTCTTCCATTCCACCTTGTGGAGGGATGAACTATTTATCAACAGGTGCTGACCTATGTAGGCGTACAACTAAGTCCCCTTCTTCAAAAGAATTTCACCGTTTATATGTGTAAATTACATTTCAAAAAATAAAACTATTTATATGATTATATGCACATCTTATTAAATCCTTTCACACGAGAAATGTCTCCAGAGTTCAGAGCAATGGTTGAGGGAGGCACAAGTGTATGAGGTCGGGCATTTCAATTCTATTAGCACAATTTCACTACCTTTTGTTGAACCCCCTTAATGAATTCATGTGTCCGTCCATGTTAATATCAAGCTAGTATTTTCTAAAAAGAACAAGCCTACGGGGGTGCTCGGTACAAAGAAAATTGTTTTCTTGGAAAATATTATGAGGAAAATAAGTGGGTTTCTTACCTATTTTCTTGTGTTTGATACATAAGCAAAAAAATATTATCCTACAAGCATTTATATATAATCTAGACAAATATTGTGGGAATTAGTCTAGTCTAGTCTTCTATAGCCTTGGAAATGAGTCCTTAAACTCCCCCCTTAATGAATTCTTATGTCCATCCATGTTAATATCAAGCTAGTATTTTCTCAAAGAACAATCTTAAAACTGCAACAAAAAACCGAATGCAACATTCCAGGATTCAAAGGATAATCTTATCCTATACTACCTCTATCCCAATTTATATAGTACAGTTGAAATTTCAAGATTCAAAATTTTAAACTTTGATAGTGAATTTAGAAATAAAAACTTTAATAAGTGTTTCTAAATAAAATTAAAATATTTAAAAACTACCTAAAAGTATTGCAAATCACAATAATTAACAATTTACAATATATTTTTACAGGCATATAAAAAGATTTCGAGTTAATTGGTCACATAAATTAGGAGGAAGGGAGTAAACTGTGAAATTACCTGATGAGATTCTTGGAAGTGATGCGAGGAGCTTTGATAGCAGCACCTATCAGACTACTTCCAGTAATGTAAATCCCCCTACCATAACACAAAGTCAAAAACTTAGAATCAGATTTGAATACCCTTTTAACAAATACAATCTTTTTTGCGTAACAAAAAAAAAAAGAAAGAATACCAAGCGGCACCAAGAACAGAGACACCAATAGCAATGGCAATTCCAACAGCGGAGAAAGTGTAAGGTGAGATCTGTATCATTGCTCTAGACCATGAGCTTGATGCTCCAACAACAGCCATTGTCGACATTTGTGAAATCTGATTTGTTAACAATATTTGATCTTCGATGAGATTGAGAGAAACGAGGAGAGGAGAGGGGTTGAAGAGAATTAAAAATGTGTTGTTGATAGCACGTGAGAAGAGCGAGAACTGAACAGGATACGCAACAGGGGTCATTCGGTCGGGATAACTTGATAATTACTCTCGAGATTAATAAATATGGGAAAAGACTTGTTTTCCCCTAAGTTGTAACAAAAATTCACTTTAACAGTTTAGCTATTAATTTAGTTTATAACTATTTAACCCCTTATAAACTTTAAAATATTAACAGCAGATGTGGCTAAAGAAAATGAGCATATTTTAGTTTAAAAAAAAATATATATTAAATGAGACCCACTTTAAAATTTTCAGATCCTTAATTTATTTTTGAGAGAAGTATACACTACTGTTGAACTTGTCGAGTTTTATTCATAGTACACGTGAATTTTTACTAGTCCTAAGTACCCCCAAACTTGATCTTTTAATACGTCGCGTGATCCCTTTTTGCTGAAAGTCCACTGCGTGTAACACACGCGCGGACACATAGAAATAATGCTGATGTGGCTGTCCACGTGGATAAATATCATCCACTTCTCTTATATTTATCCTATATTAAAAAATAAGTCTCTTCTACCCTTAATAATCTGATTTCTCTCTAAAAAAATTATATTTTTCAGTTTTCCTCTACTCCAAAATAGTGAATAGTTGAATTTTCGTCAATCAAGTAAGCTATTATCTAAAAATTTTATATTTTTTGGTGTGTGTTAAAACTATGAAATTATTTTTTCCGATTAGTGTTTCATAATAGTTTCTAATTAGTGTTTCGATTAGGATTTGAAGGAAAACCACATGCACAAATACGTTTATTAGTATAATTAACGGAGTAAGAAATTGCAATTTAAGTTAGGGACGTACAAAAATCAAA
>NC_061118.1:100440407-100507670 GCF_002878395.1 Capsicum annuum
ACTGTGTTAATGGGAAAAATGAAAAAAAATTGAAGAAGATGGGGGGAGCAGGGGGCGATCTAAATAAGAATGAATAGGGGAGGGTCTGAAGAAGAAGAAGAAGGAGGAGTGTTTCTGAAAAAGGAGGAAAATGGGGAAGGGGGGAGGGGGGAGGCATATAAAAATAGTATGTGTGTGGAATTACTTTTTTAAAAAAAATTATAATTTTTACGTGACAATGACATGGTACCGATGTGACACTGATTTGGCTATGACATGTCGCGTGTAGTGCACTCTCCGTTGTGAGAGTGGGATTGTGAATTTGAAGTTATATATATATATATATATATATATATATATGCGTGCGTGCGTTGATTCAGTAAAAATATTTCATAAGTTGTTGTTTAATGCAACGTTTTAGTATTTTTTTTTTTTTTTTGACAAAAAGGATATTCACTAATCTGTAAAAAAATAAACACGAGACATGTAAATATGAATTGTGATAATTTGCGTTCAATCATGATACATCATGGAAGGTGATGGGATGCCTCATGTATGTTAAATTGTTTAGCAATTTGATATTTTGCGTTCAATCGTATTTAGGGAATTCAATATTTTTTCTAAAATCATTTAGGGATAAAATAATAAAAAGTATATTTTTTTATATTTTCTTCAATTATGTGATGTTAAAATGTTGAAATTTCTATAATATAATGAAGAAAGTCTCTTGAAACAGTTATTTTTTATCGTAATGTGTATGTTTGTGGGTTGCATGACATAATCGAAAGCTTATATAATATTGAGAAAATGGTCTATTACCCCCAACCTTTAGTTGAAATTCCAACTACACACTTATACTTTGCAGGGGTCCTATGACCCTCATGAACTATTTTAAAGTGTAATTATTGCCCCTTGAACGCTGACATGGCAAGAGAGTGAGAACGATTTTTTTTTATTAAAAATTTATTTTTAATATTTTTTTATTTTCTTTATTCATTTTTAATTATTCTTTTTCTTTATTCATTTTCCTCCTCCTCCTCCTTCTTCTTCTTTCCAAGAACTCATCAATGACATCCAAAATTAATTTATTATTTTTCTCGTCTCCAAACACAAAATCAATTGGTTTCGACCTCAAATTCGTCAAAAATTTCAAAATGGGTATTGTTCATTGTTTCCAACTTCAAGATTGTTAGAAATTTTAAAATCGATATTGTCCATTATTTACGACTTCAAAGTCGTCGTAAATTTTAAAATGGGTATGTTCATTTTTTCCGACTCGAAGGTCGTTGGAAATTTTAAAATTCTCTATTGTTTCCGACTTTAAGGTTATTGAAAATTTTAAATTCGATATTGTTTATTGTTTCCGGCTTCAAGGTCGTCGAAAATTTTGAAATTGGTATTCTTTGTTGTTTTCGAATTTAAGATCGTCGAAAATTTAAAAATTGATATTATTCATTGTTTTCCACTTCAAGGTTGTCGAAAATTTTAAATTCGATGTTGTTTATTATTTCCGACTTCAGGATCATCAAAAATTTCAAAATTGATAGTGTCCATTATTTCCAACTTCAAGGTCGTCGTAAATTTTAAAATGAGTATTGTCCATTATTTCCGACTTCAAGGTCGTCGAAAATTTTAAAATTCTCTGTTGTTTCCGACTTTAAGGTCATTGAAAATTTTAAATTTCGTATTGTTCATTGTTTCCTTCTTTAAGGTTGTTGAAAATTTTGAAATTGGTATTGTTCGTTGTTTCCAGATTTAAGATCGTCGGAAATTTAATTATTATATGGTCATTGTTTCCCACTTCAAGGTTGTCAGAAATTTTTAAATTCGATGTTGTTAATTATTTTTGAATTCAAGATCGTTGAAAATTTCAAATTCGGTATTGTTCATTATTTTCCACTTCAAGATCGTCGAAAAATTATTTGCATAGAAGTAGGAATAATAAAGTTTGAAAAGAAAAAGAGATGAAAAATAATGGTGAAAAAATGATGAAAAATGATAAAAAGTGATAAAAATGGAAAAAAAAAGTAAATAAAAATTAATTTTAAATAAAAAACACGTGTCAAAATGTTGTCGGTACGTGCATCACGCCTTATCCAAAATGACTGGTTGTCAGATTTTGGGGGGTAATAATTCCACTTTAAAATAGTTCAAAGGGGTCATAGGACCCCGCAAAGTATAAATGTATAATTAGAATTTGGGTTAAAAGTTATTTTTTTTTGACCATTTTCTCTATAATATTTGATGTTGCAACAGAGAGACCAAGAGACTTTTGGTGTAGACGGGATTCAATATTTGTTTAACAATTTTTATTTTTATTTTTGCGTTCTTCAATAATCTATTATTTCAATCAAATCTTTCTTAAGTTTTTGTTGTTTAATTTGACGTTTTACTCCATTCATATTTGAGTATTTTTTTTGAAAAATCAAGTTCCGTAATCTGCAAAAAGTTGTAAAATGAGGCATACAAATATGAATTGTGATGCTTGTTTTATCCCTTTCGGATTTTACTTTGGCGAGAAAATGATTTTGATCTTAAAACTATTTCAAAAAAAATTGAAATTTTTTTGAAATAATTTTAAGAAAATTTACCGAGTCGCCACTTGATTTTTATAGAAAAATAAAACAAGAAAAAACTTAAAAGAGTTTCAAAGGTTCAAAACAGAATTAAACCTTTAAAACTAGAGATTCTGGGTAGGGGTTCAATTAACGCCCTAAGAGGATTTTTAAGGCATTTAAGAGCATCTGTTTAAAATGGTGTAACAAAAAGAACTAACTTAACTAAATAAAGTGGCTAATTTTGCAAATATTTGATTTTATATATATAAAAACATATATATTAAAAACATTCATTTAAAACAACAACAACAACAACAAACCCAGTGTATTCTCACATAGTGGAGTCTGGGGAGGGTAAGATGTACGCAGTCCATACTACTACCTCCGACATTTATTTATTCAAAAGAGAAAAATTCTATTTGAATTAAACTAAGTTGTAGTTTTTCGGATTGAAAAGGGCAAATGGATTTTAATTTCGTAAAAGAAGAAAATTATGGAATTATTTTCTTATTATTAATCGTTATAGAAAAAGTTGATTATATTAGAGATAATACCTTTGGAAAAATGTTAAGAGAGTGTTGAATTAAAAACCTTTATTAATTATGAAAAGTTGAAATTTATAAGAAAATATAGTTTCTTGAGTTTAAAGGAGGTTATTTTATTTCAAATAGACTATTTAGTTATATGAATATAATGAATGTCATTTCGGAACAAAATACTTGATCTTTAATGATTTGTTTTAAAGAGAAAATTGGGGGAATCAATTTAATTTATTTTAGATAATGTAAAATTATGTGAGAAAATTATAGTTTAAATAACAAAATCAAGATAAAATAGAATGACGACAATTTAGGGAATTACTTAGTTTACGTAAATAAAATTAGAGTTAGTACACATAAACTACAATAACATAAAAAGGAAAAAGTATAAATAACATAAATACCAACCCTCTTGGAAATAATTACACTCTCTCCCACTTTTTTAATTACTTTACTCTCTCTCTATTAATATACATAACATAGCCGACATATACATATCATTTTGTGTATATGTTGGGATTTTTATAATATGTTTAGGGAGTTGGGATTTTTTGTAATACTAGTTTAGGTGTACGCGCCCGGCGCGTCTACCTCACTTTATTAAGTTTAAACGTAACACTAAATAGGATATTTGTTTAAATAATAAAGATGAATACAATAATTAAATTTAACATCTTTTGGAGAATTAATTTAATTAAACCTAATCTTTATCAAAAAGTTTATCAAAACCGATCGACATCCGTCTACCACATGCAGACTGCAATAAAATAATACGATGATGGAGACATCAAAACAATATAATTAAATCTAACTTTTACACAAAAAATTTCTCAAACTCGTCTGATACTCATCTACCACCTATAAATTATAACAAAATACTACGACAATAGAGATATCAAAATAATACAACTAAACTTTACCTTTACACACAAAAAAAAAAAATCAAAATAAAGATATAAAAAATACAATTAAACCTGACATTTACCTAAAAAAAATTCTCAAAGTCGACCGACATTCATCTACTGCCTGTAAATTCATCTATGACATGTAAACTACAACAAAATAATACAATAGTGATTACAAAACTTTAGTTTTGATGAAAATAATTCTTGTCTGAGCAAAAAATTTGACACTAAAGAATAATTCGAATGAAACAAAGAATATATATATATATATATACACACACACGCACACACACGTTGAATTATATTATGCTGACAAAAATAGTGAAGAAGTTGAGGTGTTAGAAAATTAAGCATCCATCAATCTAGACATACAACCGAATCAAGTTAGATAAGGATCAATCATATTTTACTAATAAGTAAACCATTTTATTCTCCAGTTTAATGTGTATCTCAATATTTATAGAAGTATTTCCTTAATAGAGCCCTATTATATGAGTATTTTCTTTCATATTTTAGGGGTAGTTTTCTAATTGATCTGTACAAAAGAAAATATTAATTGATTTTCCTTTTATATATTTTAGGAATCCTATATATTTTAGGAGTCTAGTTAATATAATAAAAATAATTAAATAATAAATTAAAAGTAATAGTGAAAAGATAATTTTGTCTAAAAGAGAGTCTTTTAATGAAGGACAAAAAGTTCAAATCACTTTTCTAAGGGTCTTCACACTTTTAATATATTATTATAGATATAGATATAGATTATAGATAAATTATATATATATATATATATATAGAGAGAGAGAGAGATTATAGATAGATTATAGATATAGATTAGAGTTAATTTAGGAGTCCTAAATTTAATAAAATAATAATTATATTATAAAGATTTTAATGAAGGACAAAAAATTCGAATGTCTTTTCAAAAGATTTTGGCACTTCTAATATACTTTACCTTAAAAAAAAAAGAATAACCATATATGAAAAAGATTTTTTTTCATAAAAGGAAATTGGTTTTTTTTTTTTAAAAAAACCATATATGAAAAAGAGTTTTTTAATAAAAGAAAATTATTTTCTACCAATAAAAATAATTTCAATTATAATAAAAAGATCAACCCATCTGAATGTAACATATTTGATTTATATTAGGATACAATTTAACTAATTTTAAAATATATTAAATAAAATAGTGAAAAGACGATTTTGTCTTAAGTAAAATCTTTTAATGAAGGATAAAAAATTCAAATTACTTTTCTAAGGGGTTTCACATATTTAATATATTATAGATACAAATATAGATATAGATTGGAAACATAAGTTATGTATTTGTGTAATTTTTAGAAGGAAAAAGGGAACAAAAGTTTAAGACTTGGGCCTTTATTGGCCCATTAGCAAGCTGTCCAGCTTTTGAACCTCACTCTTATGGACTTGGGTTCATTTTCTAAAGTGTATACCAGCTGTATATTTACAGCTTCAATATCTGCGTTTTCTTGTATGTTGCTGCATATATAGCGTATATCAGTGCAGAAATCAGCATATTCCCTCTCCATATTTCATTGTACACTGAATGATAGTATGCAGCTACGACTTTTGGTGTATACACGATGTATATCAGCGTATACCAGCTTGTATACTGGTGCTATCTTGTGTATATCAGTCCAATTTTGGACTTTAATGAAGCTCGACTCAACGGCATTCGAATGCAAGGATATGGGGAGTTCATTGGACTCATACGGAAGAGTTCATGTAAAGAGAAGAAGAGATAAGGATTAGTATGTGTCTAATAATACGACGAGCAAACTAGTATATACCAAATGGCGATTTCGACAAACCATAATAATCAAACAAGTAAGGTATAGGTCACAAACCATATTTACTATAATAACCACAAATAGCCATAATCACGTACTTGAGAGAAAAGAAGAAAAATGGCACAAAAACAACCGTGGAGAAAGGACCCGCCCCCTCCTTTTTATTCTATACTCAACTAACCGAATACTTCATCACTTAACCATTTTTAACAAGATGGGAGCCTTAGAGCTATCTTGAATAAAGTAAACACACCCTTAACTTATATGGTAAACTTGTAATTCTGACTTATTCGCCGGCAAACAACCCCTTCAAAAAATGGATAAGATATGCATATTCATTCTTTTTTATTGATCTTCTTTTGGATATATATGTATCTACTGTAATCATTGAGGGTGTATCCACATGGAGACAACAGAGCATTAAGCAGGGGTTGATCCTGAAATAATTTAATACACCAACTAAATGACCCCCTTAAAAGTATAAACATTAGGTACTAAAAATTGTTCTCATTATCGACACCTGATTAGTAAACGTAAGTCTTCCTCATCCCTCGTACTATACAAGAATAACAACTTGTTATTAACGAAATATCAAAGTAAGTAAACTAAGTAAGGTGAACCCCAAATAACCAAAGCTATGTAACAACAATGACATATATAAGCCAAATTTTAAAACAATGACAAATTTTTAAAACGATGACATAATCAAATCATTTCTAATAATTCAATGACATATTTAAGCTATTTATAATAATAATGTCAGGACTACGCAATTATACCACCAAAAAACAATCATACTATTATAAAACAAGAAAGAATAAAGAGGAAGAGTAGAGAGAGAAGATAGGAGACTTCTTTATTTCTCATTCTCTTGAGGGATGAGAGATCATATGATTGTCAATACAATGAACAAAACCCCTATATTTATAGGAAAAATTTACTCCTAGTCTGAGTAAAAGACAGATGCTTCAAATCCTAATAGATATCGAAGTAGATCTTGATAGACATTCACTATAATGTAAATACATTTATAACACTCCCCCTTGAATGTTTAGATAGATAATGTGCCTCGTTAAAACCTTACTAGAAAAAAATCAGTAGGAAAAAAATCTAGTGAAGGAAAAAGAGTACACATTTCTAATAATACGCATATCGGTTGTCTCGTTAAAAACCTTACAAGAAAAACCAGTGGGACAAAACCTCGTAAGAAAAAAAGAGTACAACGCTTATTAACTCCCCCAATGAGAACATCCTTGAACCTTTGCATCCCGAACTTGTGCACCATCTTCTTGAAAGTTGCAATTGGAGGAGGCTTGGTGAAAAAATCACTCTCTCTAAAAAAATCTAGTGAAGGAAAAAGAGTACACATTTCTAACAATACGCATATCGGCTGCCTCGTTAAAAACCTTACAAGAAAAATCCAGTGGGATAAAACCTCGTAAGGGAAAAAGAGTACAATGCATATTAACTCCCCCTAATGAGAACATCCTTGAACCTTTGCATCCCAAACTTGTGTACCATCTTCTTAAAAGTTGCAATTGGAGGAGACTTAGTGAAAAAATCAGCCACATTATCACTTGAACGAATATGTTGCACGTTGATATCACCATTCTTTTGTAGCTCATGTATGTAGAAAAGCTTTAATGAAGTGTGCTTCGTTCTATCTCCTTTTATGAATCCTCCATTAAGATGTGCTATGCATGCTGCATTATATTTGTATAAAATTGTGGGTACATTGTCACGTTTTAAACCACATTTTTCTCGAATGAGATGTATCATAAACCTCAATCAAACATATTCTCGGCTTGCTTCATGAATAGTTATTATCTCGGCATGATTCGATGAGTGGCTACGATAGACTGCTTTGTATATCTCTAAGATATGGCAGTATCCCCATATGTGAACACATTGCATGTTTGAGACCGAGATTTATGCCGGTTAGATGAGTACCCAACATCAGCATGACCAATAAGATTGGGACTGCAATCTTTAGAATAAAATAAGCTCATTTATCTTATCCCATTTCGATGACTCCTAGTAGGAGTAGAAATATACCTTGCTAACATATTAACCGAAAAGGCTATAGGCCTTGCAGTATTTGCAAGGTACATGAGTGGATCAATTGCACTAAGATATGGTACTTCATAACTAATCCAATTCGATATATTTTAAATTTCAGCAAATAATCTATTGCTTTTGGAAACTCTCCAAGAGTTTCAATGATACTCAAATCATCAAATTTATCATATGAGGATAGTAAAAAGTTTTCCAAAAACTTTATATGCTTCAGGAATTTTGAATTCTTTAGGGATTTTCATATGGATGTTTGTCAAGTAACAATATCCAATATGTCAAGTGTGACATCTTCAAGTGTCTGGACTGCAAATCAAATAAGTTTTACGCTTACCAAAATGTATTCTTTCAGGTCACTTGATAAATGTTTCTACGTCAGCATGCTTAAATAAACATAGAATTCAAATCCTCGTAATCTTTCACAATATTGCGCTAATATTGTGTCAAAGATATTGATGATATATTATTTTGTATCGGTTCACAATGCAACATAACATTTTGAGATCTCATCACTTTATTATTTTCAGGTACATGAACCTCTCATAAGGTTTCATGAAGTGGTATGTCGTAGGCTCTTCAAGAGCTCATTGCCTTCAAGGACTATTTCATTTGGAACCGATCAGTCTATCACACTTCACGCATGCATAGACTTTGTCCTTTAGGAACACAAAATAAGAGCACTTGCGCTTAATATGAGATGCTTTCAGCATTTGACTTGAATTATCTTTTGGATGAGGATATGGTGATAATTCCCCATATATTTCATAGCGCTTATAATCTCCCCCTTATATTAGGAAAACTAACATACATCCTCTACTTCTTTGAGAAATCCATCATTGTACATTATGGTATATTCATTAATCGTATACTGCACATCAAAATTATTAGATGAAATAATTAGTTCCCGACCTTGAACCAATTGAGAGGGAAGAAATAATCATAATTTATTGGTCTAATGCATACAAATGCTATTTCAATATATCATATTTCAGACCAATGCATTAAGTTTTGTTCTCATTAACAATGGTTTAGATATTTATAGAAGGCATTCAATGCTAAACCATCATCATCAAGATGAATTATCTTGATTACACAATCTGAAAGTCATGCTTAACTCAATTTTATTGAGCAAGCAACTTTATGAATGTCAAACTGTAGGTTGACAGTAAATGTACATGCGATCATCTTATTGATGCATCATTTTAACATATCACATGATAGATGAACGAGCCCTTATTCACCTTTTATAATTTTCAGATTTGAAGGGATCCAATCCTAATATTAGTTGCTCCAACCAACTTATCATGAGAACAAACGACATAAACAATTCTTGAAAAAACTTCTAGTTCTTCAATATATGCACATCTTCGAGATGTCATAATCGTTCATATCAATTTATGAACTTTTATTCTATTAAACTCCAAATTTACCATGACATGTATTTTTTCTTTAGTAAATTTCAGATTTACTATTACATGAATAAATTTTAGATTTACTACTTCAGAAGTAGATTTCAAAATTATTCAACCTCTTTCGGAGGTGAGTTGTGATACAATCACAATCAAGTGCACGTTTGTGCTAACAAGTTTCTCATTCCCCAGGAATAAAATATAATCGTGTCTTAAGCCTATCAAATTATGATAACTTATAACCTCTTTCAAGATTTTGCTACTTCAGAAGCAAATCGAGGCATACATATAATATAGAGATTTTTTTTCTCTAGCATATCTTATAATCATATAAGCGTGTGAAAATATCATCACTTTTGATGATCATTATCATATTGTCCCTCCACGCGTATCTTCGTGCATTCAATCACTTGTCTTCTTTCAGATATATTATGTACTGCTACCACATACACCTCAAGAATGAAGTAAGTTGTCATATTTCAGACTTATCATATATTGCTACCACATTCACTTCATGGAATGGAGCATATTCAATGGGTCAAATTTCATGACTTTTCTTCAAACACCCGTTATTTTACCTTAGTCATCACAATATCATCAATATGGTGTATTGAGATTCAAACTCAATATTAGATCCATATAAAGGCGTCTTAGGCATGAATCGATGGAACTTGAATCCAATATATTATCATCCTTTTTGATAATATTGTTCTTGAGGAATAAATTTAAAATATAAATGGTTCCAATGCAATTATTTTTTCTCAAATACAATAATAATTATATTAGTAGTAGCAAAATAACGATAACATAAAGAATTACTAACCTTGAAATCCTTCAGATTTATAATCTCACCTTGTTTGGCAGAGTCTCGTGCTGATAACGAATTATAAAATAAGAAAGAATAAAGAAGAAGAATAGAGAGAGAAGAGATGAGACTTCTTTATTTCTTATTCTCTTGAGGGATGAGAGATCATATGATTGTCAATACAATGAACAAAATCCCTCTATTTATAGGGAAAATTTACTCCTAGTCCGAATAAAAGACAGATGCTTCGAATCCTAATAGATATCGAAGTAGATCTTGATAGACATTCACTATAATGTAAATACATTTATAACACATACTTTATTGTTAAGTATTTGTTAAAATATGACTTAAGAACCTCTAAAATTATTCCAACAATATTATGATTATGGCTTGCTTTAAGTTTCCTGTAGGATGAAAGCAAAGTCCTGTGGCGTGCATCAAGAAATCAAACACTGATCCTTAAATAGTTATCCTTAGCCTATTTTGCTAATAATCAATTAATTAAGTCTGATCAACCAAAATAATCTTTCAAAAACAGCTACATAACGTACAGTCAGTGAACACAAGGCAAAAACATAATCTCCAAGATTTAATCAATACACACCATTTCATTCACATTAGAGTCTAGGATACCGACACAATAAGAAAAAATACGATGAAATCCTAGATTTCAACAGCGAACAGTCCCAACAATCATGATTACGATAGATGTCTAAGAAAAAGATGAAGAACAATCTAACTAAAACAGGGAAGATATGTTCACCTTTTTTCGGGCAGCGAACCGGAACAATAAGTTGATGACGACTTTCAACCGAAGTTTAAATTCCGAATCTTTGAAATTTAAATTCAATCAAAATTGAGTTTTTGAGTATGTTTCTTCGAGAATTCTTTGGGTTACGTAGGATTTGCATGTGCCTCCCGAATCCTCAATTTCCCCTCCAAAAAATGGGGGGAAACGGAGGGGTAAAAAAGGAAAACAGGTTAGAAATTGAATTTCAAATTTGGGATTAGGCTGAGTTGCTGAGCTATTTGTAGCCGTTGTTAGACTGTTCTTACGTTGAAATTGAGTTGTTGTTGCTGTCCGTGATTAATATTATTGTCGGTTATTACTGGTTGTACGTTGTTTTGTTGTACTGGTTTTGACGTTGTTGTTGGCTCTGGAATATCAGGAAATTGCATGCCATAGACCCAAATATGGGTGACTTTAGATATTTGACCCCAATAAGAAATGTCTTTAAAGAATAACCTTCCTTACTTTTTAAATATAGTACAAGTACCATTTACCCCTCTACACCTCAAATATATTTTTAAAACTTTCAATACTTATTTGTTTCTCAATTTTTATTTTTTATTATTTTCATTTTTTATTTTTTCCTTTAATTTATTATTCTATTTTTTATTATTTTCACCTTTTTATTTTTCAATTTTATTATTTTCACTTTTTATTTTTTTCCTTTAATTTTATTTTCATGTTTTAATTCACTTGTCTCAAACTTTATTTTATTTTTTTTTTTCTTTTTCTCAAGCATTATCTATTTCTTTTTTTCCCTTTTTAATTTATTTATCTTTAACCTTTATTTTTCTTTTATTTTTGTTTTTTTATCAGTTCTCTTTTTTTCCCATCATTTTTCTTAAACTTTATTTTTATTTTTTCCTCTTATTTTTTTTTTATTTTTTCAATTTTTTTAATTCTTCATTTTTTCTTAATCTTTATTTTTTGCTTGCCTTTTTTTTTCTCCCTCTTTTTTTATTTCTCTATTTTATTTGATCACTTTTTTCTTTTTTCAGTTCTCTTTTTTCCCCTCATTTTTTTCAAACTTTAATTTTATTTTCCTCTCATTTTTATTTTTCTCAATATTTTTAATTCTTCATATTTTTCTTGATCTTTATGTTTTTTCTTTCCTTTTTTTCTCAATCTTTTTTTCATTTCTCTATTTTGTTTGATCATTTTTTTCTGTTTTTTCAGCTTTTATTATATTTAGCTAATAAATAAAAAATTAGATAATCCACAAAGGAATTTTCTTTTTTTTGACATCAAAGCTAATTTAAGGACATGAATTGTTGTTACGAAGTTCTTTGAAAATTCTTGAGCTAAGTCGTGTCTCTAAGGCGAGAGTTGTAGAATATCTCATAAATAAAGACATAATGTGGTAGTGTCAACTCTTGTTCATGGGGCATAATTTATTATTTGAAAGTCCTTGAGCAAAGTCTTGTCTCATAAATAAAGACATAATGTGGTAGTGTCAACTCTTGTCCATGGGGCATAATTTATTATTTGAAAGTCCTTGAGCAAAGTCTTGTCTCTAAGACAAAAGTTGTAGAACATCCCATAAATGAAGACATAACGTGGTAGTGACAACTCTTGCCCGTGGGGCATAATTTATTATTTGAAAGTCCTTGAACTAAGTCTTGCCTCTAAGGCAAGAGTTGTAGAACATCCCATAAATAAAGACATAGCATGTTAGTGTCAACTCTTGCCCGCGGGACATAAGTCTTACCTCTAAGGCAGTAGTTGTAGAATATCTCATAAATGAAAACATAATGTGGTAGAGTCAACTCTTGACCGTGGGGCATAATTTGTAGTTTGAAAGTCCTTGAGCTAATTAAGTCTTGCCTATAAGGCAATAGTTGTAGAACATCTCATAAATAAAAAATAACGTGGGAAAGTCAATTCTTGTCTGTGGGACATAATTTGTAGTTTGAAAGTCCTTGAGCCAAATCTTGCCTCTAAGGCAATAGTTGTAGAACATCTCATAGATGAAAATATAACGTGGCAGAGTTAACTCTTGCCCGTGGGCATAATTTGTAGTTTGAAAGTCCTTTAGCTTATTAAGTCTTGCCTTTAAGGCAATAATTGTAGAATATCTCATAAATGAAAACATAACGTGGTAGAGTCAACTCTTGCCCGTGGGGCATAATTTATTGTTTGAAAGTCCTTGAGCTAAATCTTGTCTCTAAGACAATAGTTGTAGAATATCTCATAAATGAAAACATAACGTGATAGAGTCAACTCTTGTCCGTGAGGCATAATTTGTTGTTTAAATGTCCTTAAGCCAAGTCTTGCCTCTAAGACAATAGTTGTAGAATATATTATAAATAAAAACATAATGTGGTAGAGTCAACTCTTGCCTGTGGGGTCTAATTTGTAGTTTGAAAGTCCTTGAGCTAAGTCTTGCCTCTAAGGCAATAATTACAGAACATCTCATAAATGAAAACATAACGTGGTAGAGTCAACTCTTGCCCGTGGGGCATAATTTGCTGCTTGAAAGTCTTTAAGCTAAGTCTTTCTTCTAAGGCAATAGTTGTAGAACATCTCATAAATCCAAATACAATGTGGTAGTGTCAACTCTTTTCCATGAAACATAACTTGTTGTTTGAAAATCATTAGTCTTGCCTCCACAATGTAGTAGTGTCAACTCTTACCCATGAAACGTAGCTTATTGTTTGAAAGCCATAAATCTTACCTTTATAATGTGATAGTGTCAACTCTTATTCAGGAGATGTAACTTGAATGGAAGAAATCAAAGAAAAGAACAAAAATAATAAAAATTAAAAAAAATAAGAAAATGAAGAAAAATATTAAAAATATAAAAATCAAAGAAAATGTAGAAGTTGAGAGAGAATAGGAAAAAAATAAAGGTTGATGAAAGAAGAAAGATTAAATAAAAATAAACATCGAGAAAAATTTAAAAAGAAAAAATAAAAATCAAAGAAAAATAATTTTTTTTTTTAATAAAAGTAGACGTTGAAAGGGGAAAAGGAAAAAAGTAAGGGTGGAGAAAAAATAAAAAGAATGAAAAAAAGAGGAAAGAAAAAATACAAAAAATTAAAAATATAAAATAAAAAATAAAAAAAAGAAGTAGAGAGGAAAAAAGTAAGGGTTGTGTAACACCCCGATTTTCTGAATCGAAACGCTACACGGTGCTCATGACTCTGAGGGACCACAAGCTAACCCATGACTGATATCTGTACCTATACATTGCTTAACATATATGTAATATGCGGAAAACATAAAAAATAGACCATAAGGTTCAACTGAAATAATTATAACATCCATATAGGTGAAAAATACCCAAGATAAGTGAAGTCTGAATCAAAACTGAACTAAATCTAAACTGTATTTGAAAGCCACAAAGTACTGACTGAATAAGGAGTTGAAGGAACATGTCTCCAACTAACTCCGTAAACTGAAAACTAACTAAAATAATAAATGAATCGAATCATATCGTCCTCGAATGAAAAGGACTCACTGCAGCTCTATTTACTGAAAGGCGACTGCTACTGCTGGTCTGGAACTCGTGTCTCTGAACCTATGGTGTAACATAAAGAGAAAGCACCATAGCATAAATGCGTCAGTACAACTGGAGTACTGAGTATACGAGTGAGGTAGGCTAAATGAAAAAGGGTTTATATGCATGAGCAATGCTAATTGACCAACTAATATGAACGTGAGAGTGCAAACATGCGTACATAATAACTGGAAACGTAAATACGTAATAATGGATCTGTATGATAATACATGATTTACTGATTTCTGACATGACTGAAACTATGGTTCTGTCAACATGGGTGACGGTGTCTCATAGTCCTGGGTCTGATGGAACTATCTAAGTTCCGTACTATAACTGAATTTAACTGTATCTAGCAGTCCTGGTATACTGCTATCTGAAGAGCTATCTGAGTTATTTTACTAAGACTGAGCCTAAAACTGTGGGAGGTAGTTCTTTAATCGACATGCCCCAATAATGCATGTAGCTAAGTTGGGGTCCAATCTTTGACCCGACTAGAGGGGTGTCAATATCGCGCCACTGGTAAGGACAGTTATGAGTGGCCCTCATCTGGCAGTACTCAAACGAGAATGGTGGGAACCCTAAACTGACAGTTTAAGCCACCTCATCAAGCCTAGTCTGACAGGTTAAGATATCTCAACCTACGCTGGCTACGTAGTTCTGGAACACAAGGATGACTGCTAAGAATCACACCCTAAACTGGCAGGTGAGTTCCCATCCTTGGGTTCACTCGGTGCTAACTTCTACTCCCATCTGAAGAGACTGAGCATGATTTAACTGACTGTACAAGGACTGAATAACTGACATCCATTGACTGACGGAATAGTACTACTCTCTAAGATTTTGCTGAGATCATGAGATTTCAGAGGTTTCCTGATTCACATGACTGACTGAGTTCTATAGACCATGGCTTGACTGAGATTATCGGGGTAACGTGACTTGGATCTAGGCACATAACTATATTTTTTGGGTACGAATACCCCCAGGACTCGATGGAAGGAAACTGACACATATGCCATGACTTGATCACAAGATTTGAGTCCACAATTCATAATATCGTACATAAGGGATTTCATACTAAGCATGGTTATCAACAATGTATTGCATGGAAAGGATTTCATGTCATATGGAAGTACTTGCACAACCTTAATATCATGTTCATTGCATAATCATACTAGAAACACATATCAATAGCATGGAAGTTCATGTGGAATCATCTTAAGAGTTGACATAGCTTGTCATTTAAATACTATGGGGTCATGGGAACATGATTTTTAGAATTCTAGGCATTTTAACAAACACCTTACATGCACACTTTGGGGCATAGGTTATCTCAACAATTTTAATCATCTTGAACCACCCAAATTCATGTGTTTTAACTACAAGCATGCATACATCATAGAAGTCAACTTATACTATTATCTTGAAGCTTAAACAATGATCATTAACATGAACAACATCACATAACCACAAGAAAATGAAAGTTTCTTATTTAAAAGCATGGTTCTTGAACTCTATGAACGAAAGGGGTCCATAGATGAACACTACGCATACCTGACTCAAGGTTCTTGATGTTTTTGAACTTGAAGGATTTGAAATCCTTTGATTCTTGAAGAAGATTGGGTCTTGTCCTTCGAGATTAAATTTAAAGAGAAACCCTAGTTTTTATTTGTGAAATAATAATGAGCATAATGGCTGAATTCAGACTTATCTGGGTATATGTAGGTGAGTGATAAGTGACCAAAATACCCTTGTTAAAATGACCTAGAAATAAACTGAACGTGGCGTGTGATGGTCCATCAACGGTCCGTCATTTATCTAATCAGATGTGGACCAGAAATAGGGTTCACTGGATAAGAGTTGACGGCCTGGATGACGGTCCATCATAACTTTGATGATCCGTCAACTCTTCCATCAGTCCTTATCCAGTACGTGGCTCAACTTCCTTGGCTGTGATGGTCAAAGTGGCAGTCTGTCAACTTGGCCGTCATACCTGGGCGTTTCCGATAGTTCCAAGTAAAACGTTCATAACTTTCTCGTCTGATGTTGAATTTGGACAAAATTGGTACCATTGGAAAGCTAACTCAATTTCCCACATGATAAAAAGTGAAAATCTAAAAAATACCACGTGTACGAAGATAAGTTTGAATTTTAAAGTTAGTCCTAGCATCCTTGAGATGATTTCTAGCTAGGAAAAAGGCACGGGTATTACAATATCTCCCCCTTAAGAATATTCATCCTCGAATGGAACTGACTGAGAGGGGAAACAATAATCCTAACATGAGTAGCTGGAATATGATCTGCTGCTAGTGAGGAAAGCTGGTTGTCAAAGAAGTTATGGTGTGCCCTTCATTAAGAGTAAGAGCGCAAACTTGGCATTTCCGGTCCGAAAAACTCTCTTATGTTTTAGAAGTTATGTCTGACAAACTAAATACGTTGTACTGAACATGGATATCTGATGCACGTGTAATTGATTCATGAATGCATGACTGAGGTCCTCGCAATGAGAATGCATATCTGATGCATAATTATTTACTGGACTGATACATGTAAGCATGACTGAATATGAAATGGTACTTGATGCCAAATCTGTGATAGAACATGAACACAAAATGAAATATCAAGTTGTATTGAATGCTGAACGTGAAACTGAATGAGCTTAAAGAGGACTGTTACCTTCAGCTTGATCTGGGTTGGCGGTGAAAAGGTGAGGGTACTTGGTACGCATGTCTTCTTCTGCTTCCCAATAGCTCCCTCAATGGACTAATTTCGCCAAAGAACTTTGACTAGAGGGACTTCTTTGTTCCTCAGCCTACGAATCTGATAGTCTAAAATTTCGACTAGAATCTCTTCATAAGAGAGGCTGTCCTGAACATCAATGTCCTGAATAGGGACTACAACAGCTGGGTCACCTATGTACTTCTTAAGCAAAGAGACATGAAAGACCGGATGAACTGAAGCTAGATCTGAAGGTAATTCAAGCTCATAAGCTACCTTGCCGAAGGGACTGAAAATCTTGAAGGGACCGATATAGTGGGGACTGAGTTTCCCTTTCTTGCTGAACCTCTTCTCTCTTCATGGGAGAGATTTTGAGATAGACATAGTCATTGACCTCGAACTTAAGATCCTTTCTACGAACATCTGCATAAGACTTTTGTCGGCTCTGAGTAGCCCAAAGTCTCTCTCTGATCAACTGAGCTTTCTCTAAGGCATTGAATACCAAGTCAGGACCGATGACTGAGGCCTCACTAACTTCGAACCAACCGATTGGAGATCTACACCTCCTACCATAGAGAGCTTTGAATGGATCCATCTGAATACTGGAATGATAGCTATTGTTGTATGCAAACTCAATCAAGGGCAAGTGGTCATCCCAACTTCCCTTGAAATCAATTGCACACGCCCTTAGCATATCTTTAAGAATCTGAACGATCCTATTTACTTGGCCATCTGTCTGAGGATGAAACGCTGTACTGAGATGAACTTGGGTACCAAGACCCTTTTGGAATGCTTTTCAAAAATGAAAGGTGAACTGTGTACCTCTATCTGGATGATAAATAATGAAACACCATGCAATCTAACCAACTCCCTGATATAGAGTTTGGCATAATCCTCAACTAAATAAGAGGTACGAACTGGAAATGAGCTGACTTGGTCATTCTTTCTACAATAACCCAAACTGAATCATGCTGATAATGAGTTTGAGGCAAACCCATCACAAAATTCATGTTCACTTCTTCCCACTTCTAAGTAGGAATGGTGAACTCCTGCATGGGCCTACTAGGTTTTTGATGCTCTATCTTAACCTGCTGACATGTAGAGCACTTTGCCACAAACTCTGCAATATCTCTTTTCATCTCACTCCACCAATAGATCTCTCGCAAGTCGCGGTACATCTTAGTGGCCCCTGGATGAATAGAGTATTGCGCACCATGCGCCTCTGCAAGAATTTGCTGCCTTAAGACATCTACACCTGGAACACACAGATGACCCTGACAACGAAGAACACCATCCCCCCTTGGGAGAAAGCCTCTACTTTCTAATTCTAAATTGACTCGTTTAGATTGACAAGGCTGGGATCCCTGTATTGCTTTTCTTTCACCTCAGAAACTTGAGATAACCCTGAACTACTCTGAACATATACACTACCCTTTGAAGAGTCGACTAAGAGAATGCCTAGTCTGGCAAGCTGATGAATTTCCGGGGCTATCTCCTTTTTACCATCCTCTACGTGAGAAACACTACCTGTGGAGAGTCTACTGAGAGCGTCGGCCACAACGTTGGCCTTGCCCGGATGATAAAGAACACTCATGTCATAATCTTTCAAAAACTCTAACCACCTTCTCTGGCGAAGATTGAGATCTTTCTGAGAAAAGACACACTGGAGACTCTTATGATTTGTGAAGACATCTACATAAACTCCGTATAGATAATGCCTTCAAATCTTTAAGGCAAATACTACGACTGCTAACTCAAGATCATGAGTAGGATAATTCTTCTCATGGGGCTTTAGCTGTCTGAAGACGTAGGCTATGACCTTACCATGCTGGATGAGGACACAACCTAAACCCACTCTGGACGTATCACAATAGACTACAAAATCGTCTGAACCATCTGGATGAGTTAGAACTGGGACTGAGGTGAGTCGAGTCTTCAACTCTTGAAAACTCTTCTCGCAAGAATCTGACCACTGAAACTTAACCTTCTTCTGAGTCAATCTGGACATAGGAGATGCAATAGAATAAAATCCCTCAACAAAGCATCTGTAATAGCCAGCCAAACCCAGAAAACTCCTAATATCTGATGAAGACACAGGGCGAGGCCAGTTTCTTACCGCTTCGGTCTTCTGAGGATCTACTCTAATGCCATTATCGGAAATAATATAGCCAAGGAATGCTACTGATCTTAGCCAAAATTTGCACTTACTGAACTTGGCGAACAACTGATGATCTCTGAGAGTCTGAAGAACAATTCTGAGATAGTCTAAATGATCATGCTCTGTGCTAGAATAGATCAGAATATCATCTATGAAGACTATAACGAATATGTCCAAGTACTGCTTGAACACCTGGTTCATTAACTCCATGAAAGCTACAGGGGCATTGGTAAGACCAAAGGACATGACTAGAAATTCGAAGTGACCATACTGAGTACGGAAAGCTATCTTCGGGATGTCACATTCTCTAACTTTGAGCTGATGATAGCCTGATCTGAGGTCTATCTTGGAAAAATAACTAGCACCCTGAAGTTGGTCAAACAAGTCATCTATTCTAGGAAGCGGATACCTGTTCTTGACCGTGACTTTGTTGAGCTAACGATAATTAATACACATCTTAAGAGAACCGTCTTTCTTGTGCACAAATAAGACTGGTGCACCCCATGGGGATACACTGGGCCTGATGAGTCCCTTATCTAAGAGATCCTTCAACTGATCTTTCAGTTTCTTGAGTTTTGCTAGTGCCATTCTATATGGCGGAATAGAAATAGGCTGAGTATCTCGGAGAAAGTCTATGCCAAAGTTTATTTCCCTTTCGGGATGAATGTCCGAAAGATCTTTAGAAAAGACATCTGAATATTCATTAACAATTAGAACTGATTCAAGACTGGGAGATTCAGAACTGGAATTCTTTACATGCACGAGATGATACACACACCCCATTGAAATCATTTTTCTTGCCCAAAGGTAGGAAACAAGTTGACCCCTGAAAGATGAAGTACTACCCTTCCACTCTAGGACGGGCTCATTTCAAAACTGAAATTGAACTATTCGGGTCCTGTAGCCTACTGTGGCATAACAGGAATGAAGCTAATCCATGCCGAGAATGACATCAAAATTAGTTATCTCTAATTAGACAAAATCTGCTGATGTGGATTTCTGAAATATCATAATCGGGCATTTCCTATATACCCACCGAGCTATGATGGTTTTACCCACTGGGGTAGAGACTGAAAATAGCTATGCTAAAATTTTAGGATTGATTCTAAAATCGCCTGCTGTGTATGGAATAACAAATGACAAGGATGCACCTGAATCTAGCAAAGCATAAACATAAATATGGAAAATATATGACGTACCAGTAATGACATCAGGAGAATTTTCCTGATCCTGTCGAGTCTGAAGAGCATAGAGTTTGTTTAGGCGTTGCCCACTAGTTGTTCTGGAAGTGGCACCCTACTGGTTCGGGTGATTGGACTGAGTTGTGGAACAATTTTGCTGACCCTAATAACTGGACTGAGGACAATATCTAACTCTGTGGCCTGGCTTGCCACAACCAAAACAAACATCACTATCGGCTTTTCAAACACTTTGGTGGTTCTTACTATAAGTTTGACATAGGGGATTAGTTTGGGCATTGCTGACACTGCCCTGAGATTTAGAGCTGGGTGCTCTATCTCTGAACTTAGGAGCTGGAGCACTGGCTGAAGAATAAACTGGAGCTGATGACTTGGGACGAAATTGGGAACAATTTTCTCCCTCTGATTTGGGCTGAGCAAAACTGAAACTGCTTGATCTTGCTATCTTATTCTGCCTCTTCCTAGCCCTAACCTTTTGCTCCTCTATTTTCTGAGCATGGGTCATGAGACTGGCTAAAGTCATATCACTGTTCATCATTGCAGATCTACACTCATTTACCACGTTATCATTCACTCCTGACATGAACTCGCTCATCTTAGCCCTGTTGTTTGCAACCACATGGGGGGCATATTTGTCTAGCTGAGTAAATATGAAAGAATACTCCCTAACCATCATATTTCCCTGCCTGAGGTTGATAAACTCAAGAAATTTTTCCTCTCTCAGCTCTTGGGGAAAGAATCTGTCTAAGAAAGCCGTGACAAATTCCTCCCACTCTATAGGACCTGCATCCTCTAACCTCTCAGACTTTCACTATTTGTACCAAGTATGATCAACATCCTGTAACTGGTATGCGGCTAACTCGGCGCTCTGAACAGAAGTAACTCCCTTGATGTTAATAACCTTCTGGACTTGGTCAATAAATTCCTGAGAGTCTTCATCAGACTTAGACCCGAAGAAAGATGAAGGGTTCATTCGGGTGAAGTCCTGAATTCTAGCTGCTGCAGAATTAGCCACTGGATTGGCCGGAATAAATAGTGGTCATTTATTTTGGGCAGCTACAGACTGAGCAAGTGTTGTGAATGTGGCTCTTAACTCCGCATGAGAAACATGCTCGCTCAAAGGGTCTTCTGGCTGAGGAACTAGCTGGTTTCTTCTCTTTGGAGACATATTCTGAAATAAGAAAAAAACGGATTAGACTGAGAGTTTAACTTGAGATTATGCTCACTAGCACGACATGAATACTGAAAGAAGGGAAACTGTTCCTAAAACATCTCATAGCCTCTTGCACATAAATGTGGCACGCAATACACCCATGCACAAGAATCTAGTAGATGTGACTTTCAGGCTTCCTATGACTCTATTGAACCTTAGGCTCTGATACCAAGTTTGTAACACCCCGATTTTCCGAACCGAAATGCTACACGGTGCTTATGACCCCGAGGGACCACGAGCTAACCCATGACTGATATTTCTACCTGTACATTGCTTAACAGACATATAATATGCAAAAAATATAAACAATAGACCATAAGGTTCAACTAAAATAATTATAACATCCATATGGGTGAAAAATACCCAAGATAACTGAAGTCTGAATCAAAACTGAACTAAATCTGAACTATATCTGAAAGCCTCAAAGTACTAACTAAATAAGGAGTTGAAAGAACATGTCTCCAACTAACTCCGTAAACTAAAAACTAACTGAAATAATAAATAAATCGAATCATATCATCCTCGAATGAAGAGCACTCACTGTAGCTTTGTATACTGAAATACGACTACTACTGCTGGTCTGGAACTCATGTCTCTGAACCAATAGTGTAACATAAAGAGAAAGCACCATAGTGTAAATGCGTCAGTACAACTGGAGTACTGAGTATACGAGTGAGGTAGGCTAAATAAAAAGGGTTTACATGTATGAGCAATGCTAACTGACCGACTAATATGAATATAAGAGTGCAAACATAGGTACATAATAACTGGAAACGTAAATACGTAATAGTGGATTTGTACGCTAATACATAATTTACTTATTTCTGACATGACTGAAACTATGGTTCTGTCAACATGGGTGACAGTGTCTGATAGTCCTGGGTCTGATGGAACTATCTGAGTTCCGTACTATAACTGAATTTGACTATACCTGGCAGTCCTGGTATACTGCTATCTGAAGAACTATCTGAGTTCTTTTACTGAGACTGATCCTAAAACTGTGGGAGGTAGTTGTTTAGCCGACATGCCCCAATAATGCATATAGCTAAGTTAGGTTCCAATCTTTGCCCCGACTGGAGGGGTGTCAATACCGCGCCACTATTAAGGACAGTTGTGAGTGACCCTCATCTGGCAGGTACTCAAATGAGAATGGTGGGAACACTAAACTGACAGGTTAAGCCACCTCATCAATCCTAGTCTGATAGGTTAAGATGTCTCAACCAATGCTGGTTACATAGTTCTGGAACACAAGGATGACTGCTAAGAATCACACCCTAAACTGGAAGGTGAGTTCCCATCCTTGGGTTCACTCGGTGCTAACTTCTACTACCATCTGAAGAGACTGAATATGATTTAACTGACTGTACAAGGACTAAATAACTGATATCCGTTGACTGACGAAATAGTACTACTCTATGAGATTTTGCTGAGATCATGAGATTTCAGAGGTTTTTTGAGTCACATGGCTGGCTGAGTTCTATAGATCATGGCTTGACTGAGATTATCGGGGTAACGTGACTTGGCTCTAGGCATCCAACTATATTTTTCGGGTACGAATACCCCCAGGACTCGATGGAAGGAAACTGACACATATGACATGACTTGATCACAAGATTTGAGTCCACAATTCATAATATCGTACATAAGGGATTTATTACTAAGCATCGTTATCAACAATGTATTGCATAGAAAGGATTTCATGTCATATGGAAGTACTTGCACAACCTTAATATCATGTTCATTGCATAATCATACTAGCAACATATATCAATAGCATGGAAGTTCATGTGGAATCATCTTAAGAGTTGACGTAGCTTGTCAATTAAATACTATGGGGTCATGGGAACATGATTTTTAGTATTCTAGGCATTTTAACAAACACCTTGCATGCACACTTTAGGGCATAGGTTTTCTCAACAATTTTAATCATCTTGAACCACCCAAATTCATGGGTTTTAACTACAAGCATGCATACATCATGGAAATCAACTTAAATTAATATCTTGAAGCTTAAACAATGATCATTAACATGAACAACATCACATAACCACAAGAAAATCAAAGTTTCTCATTTAAAAGCATGGTACTTGAACTCTATGAAAGAAAGGGGTCCACAGATGAACACTACGCATACCTGACTCAAGGTTTTTGATATTTTCTAACTTGAAGGATTTGAAATCCTTTGATTCTTGAAGAAGATTGGGTCTTGTTCTTGGAGATTAAATTTAGAGAGAAACCCTAGTTTTTGTTTGTGAAATAATAATGAACATAATGGCTGAATTCGGACTTATCTGGGTATATGTAGGCGAGTGATAAGTGACCAAAATACCCCTGTTAAAATGACCTGGAAATAAACTGAACATGGCGTATGACGGTCTGACTGACGGTCCGTCAGATACTTGACGGTCCACCACTTATCCCGTCAAATGTGGACCAGAAATGGGGTTCACTGGATAAGAGTTGATGGCCTGGATGACGGTCCGTCACAACTTTGATGATCCATCAATTCATCCGTTAGTCCTTATCCAGTATGTGGCTCAACTACCTTGGCTGTGACGGTCAAAGTGGTGGGCCGTCAACTTGGCTGTCATACCTGGGCGTTTCCGACAGTTCTATGTAAAACGTCCATAACTTCCCTGTTTGATGTCGGATTTGGACAAAATTAGTACCGTTGGAAAGCTAACTCAATTTTTCACGTGATAGAAAGTGAAAATATCAAAAATGCCATGTGTACAAAGATAGGTTAGCATTTTAAAGTAAGTCCTAGCATCCTTGAGATGATTTCTAGCTAGGAAAAAGACACGGGTATTACAGGTTGAGAAAATAAAAAATAAAAAATAAAAATCAAAGTAAAATTAAAAAGAGAAAAAAATAAAAGTTGAAAGATATAAATATGGAGTTGTTATACATTATGAGGATCATTTATTTAATTTACTCTATTAATCAAGGGCAATTTTGTTCAAAAAAATACTAGTTAATAGGTAAAGGGTATTTTAAGAATTTTTTTTATTTGGAGCTAAAATTTAAAAGTCATCTTAATTTGGGTCTATTTTTGAGATTCACCCATGGAATATCGGATAAGGAGATATAAGGGAAGAAAAATTTGGGCCGATTTTGGGCTGCTCTGGGGTTTTGATTGGGCTGGTAGCTGAATGAGATTTTGGGGTTGGTTGGATGTTGGGCTGGCTGAATGGATGGCCCAAAAAACAAAATAGGAAAGGTTATTTTACATTAATTGAATAAATTGGGATAAAATTGAGACGAAATTATCTTTTAGTTATTTAATGAGTTTCTCAAGTTCAATAATTTTAAAATAAATTTTCAATAAAACACAATTTATTTTATTTCCTTTTTTTTCAAAATAATAATAATAATAATAATAATAATAATAATAATAATAATAAAAATTAAGAAACTAATTATGTCATCAATTTCTTATTTTCAACCGATCTTGAGAAAAAATAGAATATTTGTAATTTAATCAAACTTTCATTCTGAATAAATTCAAGAGTATTTTTAATTGATAATTATATAATAGTGTATAATTAAATAATAAATATATTAATTTCACCTAAATTCAAAAGGTAAGGTTGAAATTTATTTCAAAATAACTTAAAATAAATATTTTAAAACTATTTAAAATTGAGAAATTCAAAAACTAATTTGGAATGTGGAGGGCAAAAATTATGTGTCAACAATGTTTTAGGTTTATTATCTTGTTTAGCAATTTGATACTTTGCATTCAATCGTTTTTTAAGAATTTAATATTTATTTTTTGATTATGTAAAATTGTTTAGAGAGAAAATAATAATAGTTTTTTTTATAGTTAGTTTCTATAATATGATTGATGAAAGTCACGTTAAACAGTAACTTTTTAAGTAATAGTGTATGATTTTGGGATGCATGACGTAATGACTAATTATATTATGTTTGTTGTTGCAACAGGGAGACCAAAAGACTTTGGTGTAGACTGGATTATGTATAATGCAACTATAAACTATAAAGGGTTAGTTGAAGCAATTGCAGTTCAATTGTGGATAGATACAACTTCAAATCACTTTGAAATAAAGTACATAATCAATGATAGATGTCCGCCAATAGTCATACACAATGATACAAGTGTGAAGGTCTATCTAGACAAAAAAAAAGGCAGTGACTAATTTCTTTGTAAAATATCCATTATCCGTAATAACTAAGGATATATCAATTGAGCCAATAGAGCTTAATGATGGAGCAATTGTTTGTTTTGAAAATTAGCGATTTCAGTGATTTAATGAAGGAAATCAGAGATTTTATACCAATCACTACTCTTGTTTACTAATTATGTCCGTCAATATTGATGAAAATTGTTTATCATTTATGTTGTTGTTGTCTTTATAATCAAAGTGTTTTATTATCATTAATGTACATGTTGATTTTGCTTTTTTATCAGTTTTAATGCTTCGTTTATAAATTTCATAGTGTGGTTGGCTCTTTCATTGCAATGGTAGACTTGTAGTTTACGATAGATTAACTTCTCTAAGATGAAAAATGATCTAAATAATGTATAGACAGTGATGACTAATGATATATATGAGTAGGTACATTATTATGAGTATAATTGAATATAGTAAATAGTAAAATATGTATACAAATTAGACACAAGATATGTTCTGATTTATTGTATGCAATTTGCATGATAAATCATATATTATGTGTTAATGAAATTTGAATCAAAAAATTAATCTGTAAATTTATTAATGTGGCAAAATGAATATACAAGAGTAACAAAATATAGACAATAATTAAAAATTTTAAAATATGTTTTGAATATAAAATATTCATTATATAAAATATTCAGTGATAAAATATCTTATTTGAAGTAGAATCAAATTTTTATTTTTCAGATATGACTCAAGCAAAAAATAAAAAACTCTAAATTGAAGCAACTTTAAATCTGAATGAAGGAATGAATGTCGGGAAACCCAACTTCATGTGCATGAATATTAAAAGAAAAGAAAAAAAAAGAGTAGAAAAATAATTTATGAAAAAAAAAATTAATGGTTGAAAAAAACTTTTATCAGTAAAGTTCAATGGAATCCCGTAAACATTGGACTACTAATTAAGTTAGTTAATAAAGTTTAAAATCAAGTCAAATATCATATATAAACGTAAAAAAATATCTTTACCATATTTGATTCCTTAATTTGAGGACAAATTTTAAAACTTAATTAATAAAATAAAACAAGATATAATTATTGATACCGACAATAACACTTGTCATAATTATCAAAAGATTTAATGAAGAGTGATAAATATTAAAGGCTATAAATAAGGATATAATTTGAATACTAAATATGAAGAATTTTTTTTTTTAATATTTTAAAAAATAGTGCTTTTAAAAGTTGCTATAACTTGCAATTATTTTTTTAGTCTTGCAATTATTGGACAGTGTTGCTATAACTTACAATTAACAAACTAATAAGCGTATATAAGATAATTTTAACAATAATTTTCAGTCCTTAAAAACTTATTAAAACCAGCTCAGACCCCTTATTTTTCAGCAAAACGCCATCCCAAAAATCAAACACCCTAACCCGACCCAAAAACTAATTAAACCCTCCATTTTTATACTCTCCCAATATCTCGTTTTCTTCTAGTCAGATTGCGACCAGAAACATCCTATCAGCCCCTCTACAACACCTATTTCACCTTAGACCATCGGATAATAGAGATTCCGATGGTCCTCAACCTACCCCCTTGACTTTTCCTCCCACATCCATCAATCCCACAGTTTCCATCAGCTTTATATTCTTTCACCATCAATTTTTCTTTCTCAATTTAGGCCCTAAAGCACTCCATCTCCTCTGCCACTTATGAAAAAGGAGAAGATAGGAAAGAATTATCGAATTGAGATTGTACTTGTACCTGCCAAATCATCATTTTCCCCTTCACATCAATTTGAAAAAGAAGAAGATAAATTTCAGCCTTTAGTTCCTGCAGTTGAGACTCTCAAGAATTCAAACTTTTGAAGTCTTGAGGCTTTACTTGGCAACCGTTACAACACCCTCATATTCTTCTATAAACAAAGCCTTTGGGCTCTCATTTTTTATCAGCAAAAAAGGAAGAATAAGCAAGAATCAAGAATTATTGAAAAAATCGGCAATTATCAAATTAGTTCATATTTTTATTTACTCCTTATTTTTTTTGCTCTCTTTTCGAGTTTGAAGTTCGAGCTAGAGTTTGAATCTTTGATAGAGAAGCCTTAGCTTTTTTCCCAACGAAAGGTAAACTCTACCCTATTTTATTTTATGGCATATGAAGTTCTTAGCCTTTTCAGCAGATTGAACTTTTGGACGTGAAAGTATGAAACAAGGATCACTTTCTTTTGTTTGTTTACTATCTTTGATTTGAGTGATCGATTTAATTTAAATGAGTTTTTATATAATTGAGGTTATAAGTATAGGTTGACTGCCTTTTACGGAATAGTTGTAATAATGTCATTTTATCGTTTAGCTTGTTATACGCACTGATAACGCTCACTTATATCATTCAAATTGGTAGAGGACCATCTTTGTCAATAGCTCAATTTATGTTGAGGTCGAATCCACGAGGAGCGAAATTAGATTTCTAGTCCTATGGGTGTTAATAGTTACTAAAAAGATACCTGTAATATAAACAAAGTAAAATTCATAATTTAAAATGGGGGGTTGGTTTGACGTAAGGATTAATCAACTTTTAATTGAACCAACAAATCATCATAAAAAAATTTGATTAGTTATATATAATGATATTTTAGAAATAAAATAACCATCTCAAATAAATTTAAATAAAATCATATAATATTAATAGATTATTATCAAAAGTTGATTTTCTTTAGCAATTTATATATTTTTGTGGTGCTCTTTCTATGCACTTTGTAACATACAATTAGCTAGTATACTGGTGCTTTTATCATTTTTGAGGAGTAAAATATTAAAGTTGTTAACTACTACACAAACTACATAAACTGTTAGCTGACACTTCTACGAGCTTTGACAATAAATTGGTTACTTCAATAACCACTAAGAATATTGTTCATCTACGTAGATCTATATATGTATATTCTTGAAATTTAATCCATCATTTTTAAAGACTTTTGATGGATTATATTATATTTTGGTCCATTATATATATATATATATATATATATATATATATATATATATATTTTGTGTGTGTTTGAAAATAAATAATGATACAATAAATACACACCTTATAAGAGATCTCGTGCTGATAACGTGTTGTAATTTAAAGAGCGAATAATAAAACTTATTATAAGGAAAGAAAAGAGAAATAGAAAGACATTAAGTATGTGTAAGGAAGAGAATAAGATAAGTAACTTAGTAAGTAGCATTTTATTGATTGTGTACCTTTTACAAGTGAAGTGAGGGGGCATATATAAACATTTTATGCCTTGGAGATATGGGTAAGTTACAGTAAGTGATCCCACATGGGCAACCCCTATGGGTAAGTTACGGTAAGTGATCCTACATGGGAAGCCACTTACTTATTGACAACAAAGTAAGTGGATAAAATTGAAGGAAAGGTGTCATTTAAGTCTTGAATAAATGATTGGTGACATTAACCAACTTAATGGGTCAAAAATAATTAGAAAACTTGATTAAATTAATTGTGGACTTGATTAATATTTTCAAAACTTTTTAATTTTTTAAAAAATACAAATCAACCCACACCTCCCTCCTCTCCAAATCAACTGTCTCCTTCTTCTCTCTCGACAGTTTTTCTCGACTCTCTCTCAAATAATAGTTCTGTAAAATTTCTTCCTTCAATCTCCGACGAATTCAACCTCCGGCGATAAATAGTTGGGCAAGTTCCTTTTCGACTTTCAACCGTCAATCAACGTGACAGTAGTGTTCTCCAGCGACAACAACTTCGAGCTCTTTATCGGTCCATTTCTTCTTTCACAGGTAAAAAATTATGTCATTTTAGTTATAAAAAAAAAGAACTTGAGACAACTTCTCTTCTAGTATTGGTTAACAATTTCAATATTTCTTGCTTAAATTTGAAATGTGAACTGAAGAAAACCCTAATTTCATACATTTTTCTCTACTCTTTTCGGTGTGAAATATTTTTTTTTGTAGTTATTGTAGTTCTTATTGTCGAACTGTTGATTTGATTTGTTGGTGCCTGTTGAATTTTTTGAAGTTTAATTTTTGTTGTTTGTGTTTGTACAAATGCAAAACAACAATGTTGGTGATTTTTTGTCACCATTGATGTTCATAGTATATGTGTTGTGTTGGTATTGCTGGGTTGATTTGTTATTTTTCTTGATAAAAATAATGTATTTGATATTAAATAGTGATAGTGATATTGTTCTATCGAAAAAAATCCTGGTACTATTTTTTCTGCAACAGATGAACTATCTGATGCAAGAGATGAAAATGTGATGTAATAGATTAAAATCTAATGCAACTGATAAAAATTTAATGCAACAAATAAAAATCTGATGCAACAGATAAAAATCTGATGCAACAAATGAACAATCTAACAGATCACTCATCTGTTGCGACAGACGACTCTTATGTTTGGAAAAAATCTAAACAATATTGGCAGTTGATGACAGTTCCAACAGATAACTTATTTGGAAACAGATGAGTTACCTGTTCAACAGATAAGTGATCTATTTTTATTGTGTCCAATGGATTATATATCCGTTGCAACGAGTTGGTTATATGTTGCAACAGATAACCTACATGGTGCAACAAATGAGTGATCTATTTTTATTGTTTCCAACAGATTACTCATCTGTTACAACAGGTTGGTAATATATTGCAACAGATAACCTACTTGGTGCAACAGATGAGTGATCTTTTTTATTATTTCCAAAGGATTACTTGTTTTGCGGAAATTTTGACTTTTGAGAGTCGTGACTTAATTTATTTGAAAAGGAATTAAGAAAACCTTTATAAAGTACTTAGATGATTCAAAACAAGAAAATTATTTAAGTTAGAGATTCTAGGTAAGAGGTTCCTATTAATATTTTAGGAAGGTTTTAGGCATCTAAAACGTCCGCTAACTTGCAGTTATCCGGACTGTTTGAAAATTATCTTTGACTAACTTTGAAAAAAGAGAAGTTGATTTTTTGAAAAGAAAGTGATTTCAGGAATATTTTGATGTTTATACAAAACCAGTTTTTTAGCGACTTAGCTAAGGATTTAACTAGGTTCGCTAAAAGCATAAAGAAGAGGGGGGAAGGGGAGAAAGTAAAGGATTTAGGTCATTGGTCCCAAATCGATAAACCCTGTCCTAATCTAATGAGGCATTCGACCCTTGACCTTTCCTAAACTATTTTCGTCGAACCTTTGGCTCGAGTTTTACTTCACCTGTATTAAGTACAACTTTGGCTTCGAGGCATAAATGAATGAATGATGAAATGAAGATATAAATAAATAATAATAATAATGAAAACGACAATAGATGTACAAATAACTAAAATAGAAAAATGGGACTTTCTAGTCTCTTTGCCACTTCAAAGACGAGACTTTAGTCCTTCTTTTTCTTTCGACTCCTTATATCTATTTGCCATGCAATCGATGCTGAGTTTAAACTTTGGGATTGACTCAATAAGATGGGCCTCATTGGTCCATTATGAAATATAAAGGGGAAATAGTTCGTTTGGACTCCAACAAATTTCCATGCAAAACAAGAAAAGTAAAGACCATTAATACATGATCAACAAGGGGAAAGAAAAGTAAAATTAGACAATCAAGGGAAAGCAAAATTAAAATTAGTCAACACATGATCAACCAAAGATAGATGGAGAGAATTCATAAGAACAAAAGAAGTGGAATACATCTAGGCAGTCAAGCAACACATTAAGCAATGATATCTTGATACCTATATCATTTAATTAATGAAAATATAGATGATACATAAACCTTTTGCAAACTCATTTGAACTATTTCGTGATCACAGTGTTATTACCTTATTGTTAATTAATCAAAATAACACATAATTTCGTTCACGATTACTCCAAGGAAAGTATATGATCAAAAGGGTGAACAAGATTATAACTACATGCCGGGAAACCAAAAGAATAGAAGGCTATATATATCATCCAATTTTATCGGCAACGGTTATTTTGAAACCGAAACTAAAGGAAAATATTAAAATGGCAGTAGAAGTCAAAACTCATAGCCATCCACAATTTGAGCATTTTTTTAATTATCTAAAATAAAAGAACATATTTTCACCAAAAGGGAAGGGATCGGATTATCCTCTTTAAACAAGACCTATGGGGAAACAAAAGGGAGTTAGGCTAGCATAAAACTCGACATGCTCCTTAGGCAGCCCTATACATAGATGAAAAGATGAACGACATGTATTTAATGCGAGACTACGGTAGAAAATGACTTCAAAAGGATTTATTTATCTTTAGAAAAGGAAATTCACTTAGTGATAGGAATGCTTGGAATGAGGAGCAGCCAAGGGAAACCGAGTTAGAATACTCAAGGTTTTCGCTAGAGCTCAACTTTTCCAAGTCTCATTCTCATTGAACCCAACATTAATTAAACAAAAGAGAAAACTTAATTATCTAATCTACAATCAACGAGGTTTTACGAGAATCTATTATAAACTGCAAATATACAATTAATCAAATTAGACAGACCAACACCCAAAATGAATAGTCAGTTAGATTAAGCATTTAGAGGGTTAAAACAAGGAGGTTTATTTTAGGGAAAACTAGGTCTCTTAAACCAAATTAGTGAATAAAAACTAAAGTAGGAAGTAACAGGACAGAAGTAGGGATTAATGACAACAAAAAATATTCCAATCTAGCAGAGATACAGTGAGATGAAGACTAATAACTATCACGACAAAACAACAATTTTAAAAAAAGGCTAAAAAAGAGAACTTGAAGCAGGAAACGATAAAGAAAATAGTGACTAAATCACAAAAGAAACAACAATTCAGATTTAAAAAAAATGAATTAAAAAGTCACTAAGGAACATGAAGGTGAAAGAATGTATTCAAAAGAGGGCTAAACAAGAAATATGAAGCTGAATGAGTAAATCAAACACCTAAAAAAAGAAAGACCAGCTCTATAACAAACATCATTCCTCAACATGAAATCCTATGGGCCTTCAAGGCCTTCTACAACAATCAATTGCCAGCACGCTATCAATATTATCACGACTATAGAAAAAATAGTAATAAGCAAGGTCGAAACTAAATGAGATAGGGTGTTACCTATTTCGTAGCAGCAAAAAGGGGACCTCAAGCTAACGTCAGAATCACAACCACCAAAAAACGTCTTTGCTTTCAACTCGAAGCTCTAATTAAGTCGACAAATGCTCGAAAATGAAGTTTTTACTAATCGGAGCTGTATTTTTCGAAGACTCTTTTTTTTTCTTTTCTTCCTTAGTTTTTTCCCAACCTCTTTTTTGCTCCTAAAACCTGCTTTTTATAGAGAATAAGCTAGGGTTTCTTTTCATTCTCATCCGATGTGGGCAGAACAACCTTGGGGGCAAATTTGGGATTTTCAATGGGGGAAATTTTAAATTTCGACCCAGGATAGGGTTTCTCCTTCATAATCTGTACTAATTTTGGAATTTCTTGATAAAATCCAAAAAATTCCCTAACCAATAGGATTGAGGGATAATATTACCTCCATGAACTAATAGAAATTGAGCGGGTGGGTACGAATTCGTACCAATTAACCAAAAAATCTCGGGACTCAAACGTTGGACGAGTCACCTAGGCATGTTTCTAGAAGATCTTCAGTGTTTTTCTCATACGGATCTGCGTGGGATGTATGATGTAGAGAAAAAAGTTCGGTTGGTTGTAGGTAGATGGATTTGGGTCGATTTGGACGTGTTTTGGGTTTTAGCTGGTTGTACGCGCTTGGCTTTCATCGTTTGAAACTGTTGGTGTTGCTGTCTATTGAAAATTATTTTTGGGTCGGCTGTTTTGATGGTGAAGAAGGAAAGAAACATTTGGGCCGGGTCGGTGCATTGTTGTTATTGTTAGGGCTATTAAAAAGAAGAAAATGGGCTACTGGTAGATTTTTAATTGGGCTGAAATTTAGGGGGGAGGTTGGGCTTGTTGAGGCAGATTTGGGCCACTGAACATGATTGGGTTTTTATTGGGGTTATTTAATAACCCCAACTAAATTTAATTGGGGTTAAAATAACTCCAATTAGATTTAATTGGGTTACAATAACCGTAATTAAATTAGAAAATTGGTAGTCTTCAAAATTATTTAGAAAAAAATAATCTCGATTAGACTAAAGGTTATATATAAAAGACAATTCCAATTATGATCTAGCCTATTCTATTTAAATTTTGACTAAATCAAAAGTTAATCGGCCAATATTGCAATTGTGATCAATTTTGTTTCAATTATGATCAAATTTAATAGATAGGTTAAATTAAATTGAAATTCAATATGAATTAATACTTTGTTTAATCCCGAGCTTCTTGATTTAATAAAATCAAATGCATATTTATCCAAATAAATTGTTTTGATAATAAATTATATTAAAATTAAGATTTTAATCATTATATTTATTTTCACAAATAATCCTTAATTAAAATCCAATATTCCATAGAATAAATTTTTAAGTAATCAAATTATATAATCTCGTATAAATGAACACGATAATATATAATCGCTACTTAAAATGACAAAATTACGTACAAAAATATTTTAAATTTTTTTAATTCGGATGAAATAAATATTTTGATTTTATTAAAATCTGAAGAAACTCAGAACTAAATTTAGTCGTGAAGGGCAAAAATTAGCTGTCAACAACTGCCCCCTCCCTTTGGGTAGGGTGGATACAAGTAACTCTGAGCAAAGGGAGGTTGTCGTTCCTTATTTTTGTCCGACCACAAATTCAAATTTGAAAGAGGTTAGATTTTGCACGAGTTTCATAGAGTTATGGCCGGACCTAGGTATCAGATTTCCTACCTATCTCAGGTTACATGAGAATTCAGGCCACTTGCAGTTCATAAAGCTTGGCTCAAAGTACGATTTTCAAAAAATTCACCAGCTATCTTGGTTTTGGGGCTTTGATGAAACCAAAAGATGGAGAATTAGGGGATTTAGGGGAAGGTTAGAATACAGTCGAGTTTTTTACATAGAGCCTAACCTACATATCCTTGAGACTCAGGGAATCAAACTGCCTGTAGTTTGACTCAATCGGTAGAAAAGATAGTCTTTTATTTCAGACGATCTTTGGCTTAGGATGAGTGACAAGTTGATCGAGTTGCAGAAAAGAGACTTGTAACCTCTTAAACATGAATATGGGATCCTTCACACCCATAGACAAGAGCTTACCCGGACATAATTTTCAAAACTCTAAGTATGTTATCACCTGAATTCGAAAGAAATAAAAAGTTACCCTCGGTATGAGTTTAGAAATGTCCCAAAGGTGAAGTTAAAACAAGAATATCTTGAAGCACCCACATGCCTTCAAACAGGGGTGTGGTTTTATTGGTGGTGGTGATGATCCTTTAGCTTGTGTCCAAAGAGTTTGATGTCCCTCTCTAGACTATGTCCCATTTTGCTGCTAAAAAAAAGTTTCACGTTGTGCTACTTCCTTTTTAGAGTTGTCCACACTTGTAGTTTTGATTTGAGATTTTCATCCTCTCGGATGGTCTCGATAATAACTCAAACAAAATTGTTAGTAATAAGCACAATTCACGAAAGGGGTATTTAGTTTCTTACCATACCTCCACGCGAGTTGTTATTTAAAAAATAAAGTCATCCTCTCAGTACCTATTTGGAAGGAAATAACTCACAATAACAGACACGATAACCCTCTTGGTTTTTTTATAATTAGTTCCTTTGTTGATTGAATATGTCTTCAAAGTGGGGTGGCCCTTTTGGACACCAACGATACTTTATGCAGAACGGTCCTTGAAACCGTGTAATCTTACGCTGATGCAGCGACTTTTTGGTTACCTATAATGCTTGTTGTAATATAACCTCTTTAATTATTTTCAATGATTTTTTGCATATGATCTCGGGTAAGTCTTGTGCATCTTTTGCATTGATATGACTTATAGATTTCCCTTGAATTGACAATCTTTGGATAATTTTGCATATTATTTGATGTTAGATACGAGGCGACTTATAAATATCCTCTGAATTTCTAGCCCTTATGTAATAGTGCACATTATCCGACCTTGTATACGAGATGGCTTACAGATTCTCTCCAATCGCTAGTTCTCAGCTATTCCTGCACATCATCTGACCTTGGATACAATATGACTTATAGATATCTCTCAAATTGCTAGTCCTTGGGTAATCCTACAGATAATCGATCTTGGAGATGACGTGACTTATAGAGAACCCTTGGACCTATCAATTTGATGATCTCGCATATTCTTCGATAAGGATTTAGTTACAACTTATGGATAACCTTCGGACTATCAATTTTTGGGTAACCTTGCACACTATCTGGTTAGGATATTTTTGTGGCTTACGGATGACTTATGGGCTATCAACTCAGAGGTAATCTTGCACACTATCCTATTTCAAATAATATAACTTATAGTTATAGATGATCCTTAAATTGTCAATTTTAAAGAAATCTCATATATCATCCATCTTCAGATAGTGGCTTAAAGGCATCCCTTCAGATCACGTGCTTTTGATGCATTTAGATGCTGATTCATAAAATAATGAGATATTCTTGATGCCAGCGTATGATAACTCGCGTGTCAATAGATATTAGTGCTGATGATATCCTCGACGCCAGGGTATGATATCTTGCATGTCAATATATATTAGATGCTTCATCATCAGAGTATGATATCTCGCATGTCAACAGATATTAGGTGATGATATCCTCGATGCCAATGTATGATATCTCGTGTGTCAATAGATATTAGATGATGATATCCTCGATGCCAGCGTATGATATTTCGCGTGTTAACAGATATTAGATGCTGATTATATCCTCGACTCCAGTATATGATATCTCACGCATCATCGAATATTTAATACAGATGATACCCTCAATGCCTGCATATGATATCTCACGCGTCATCATATATTTAATGCAAATAGTACCCTTGACGCCAACGTATGATATCTCGTGCGTCATCAGATATTTAATGCAGATAATACCCTAGATGCCAGCGTATGATATCTCGCGCATTATTGGATATTTAATGCAGATGATACCCTCAATGCCAGCATATAATATCTCGTACGTCATCAGATATTTAATGCAGATAATACCCTCGACGCCAACGTATGATATCTCATGCATCATCAGATTTTAATGCAGATAATAACCTCAATGCTAGCGTATGATATCTCATGCGTCATCAGATATTTAATGCGATGGCCCTCTTGGCAATAGAATGAGATGGAATGGCCTGAATTCGTTTGTCTGTATTTTTGCTTTATATATGTATCATTTGCTTCACTTCAAGGTAAATTTTGAGGATGACTTTCTGCTCTTTTCCCTACTGACTGATCCTTTTGATTGTTGTATTTATTATGCCGACTCTCTTGAATGCACCTGTGCTCAAGGTAAATATTTAGTAGACACAAAGTTTCTTTTGCTAGAGATTATTTTTTAGAAAAATTCTAAATACAATATTCGTAAATAAGATAAGCTGCCTTTGTTTGTCCTTCATGGTCTCAAGAAATAAGATAGACAATTCAAAAGGTCCTGGATAAATGGGTATTAAACCCGTCTTTGGGGCTATTCAAAAATACCATTCTTGAGCATTTTATGCTTTGGAGTGGCTCACAACTCGCTTGGGGGTTTTCTAAAAATGATTTTTATCTTTGTGTATTGATCCCTGCATCCATAGAAAAATAATTAGTTTTGTATGAAATTACTCTTTGTTGACCTTCTTCGATCCTTGGTTTACTCCTCGCCATCTTTTGGGTACTCTATCATGTTGGGACTTCCACCCCTGACTCCCTGTCCCAATATATACCTAGGCAATCATGAAGTTAAATATTTGTATAGATTTTTTAAAGTAGTCTTAATTTTAGGAAATAGTTTTGAAAACTTCTGTAAAAGCTTTAGAAAATCTCTGCTAGTCATGTCATGTATAAGCCCGACGAACGTCTTTATCTTGGTTCTGACTATGTCTGACGTTTGACGGAGGATTGCTAGGGATTTAGCATCATTGAGTCTTTCTGTCAGAAGTTCTATCATAGCTGGAAATTTAGTCTATCTAAACTTTATCGCAGCAGGTGGTTTCCAAAGCTTGACTTTGACCTCTGGTATTGGGGGACTTGAAATATATTCTAATGTTTGGTGGAAATTTTGAGGCCCTTCTTAAATTTTCTGCTCCCAGTTTAAAGTTGTTTGATATGATATTAACTTGAGAGGATCCGAAGTTTTTGTTGATCTTCATTCTCTTTGTTGGATGATAATCTTCTTCTTGTGAATTTTTAAGATTCCTTCTCGAAAATTCTACCCCATTTTCCATTTCCTGGGGTTACATGACCAAGCCATTGGGGTGCCTACGTATCCCGTTGAAGCAGAAATCAGGTCAAACATAAGTTCAGGACTACGCTAAAGATATATAGAAATATCTAATGGGTTGACCGAAGCTGACATAAGCCACCTACGTATCCCCTTTTTTAGGTATTCAGGTCATCACGTAGTTCATACATGAAAGAAAAAGATAAAATTTTCCTAAGGGATTGATTGAAGCCGACATAGGCCGCCTACATATCCCTTTCTTAGGATTTCAGGTCAAACATATTTCATACATGAAAGGAAAGGGGTTTTAGGTAATTACATATTAGAAAGCAAACATCATTATAAAGGCGATTACAATCAAAAGGAAATAAAAGCTAAAACACCTTTCAAACAAAGTATCTTTTTACTGCATCAGAATTGATTGGTTTGGTCCACTCTTGGCCATCCATCTCAGACAAGATCAGAGCTCCTTCGAATAGTACCTTGCGAACTATGTATGGCCCTTGCTAATTTGGAGCAAACTTGCCCTTGTACTCTTCCTGGTGAGGGAATATTCATTTGAGACTCAATTTCCCAACTTCAAATGTTCGATCTCTAACTTTCTTATTAAAGGCATAAATCATCCCCTGCTAATACAACTGACCGTGACATACAGAAACCATTCTCTTTTCATCAATCAACATGAGTTGTTCATAGAGAGCGCGAACCCATTCTTCGTTACTTAGTTCGCCTTTTTGAATAATCCTTAAGGAAGGTATCTCAACCTCAACAGGTGTCACAACTTCATTCCCATAAACAAGTAGATAAGGAGTTTCCCCGGTAGAGGTTTGAACTATTGTATGATACCCTAGCAAAGCGTAAGGCAACATATCATGCCATGATCTATCATTTTCGACCATATTTCTCAAGATCTTCTTGATGTTCTTATTGGCGGCTTTTACGGCTCCATTCATTTGTGGACGATATGCAGTCGAGTTAAGATGCACGATTTTGAACTGATCACAAATTTCATTCATCAAGTGACTGTTCAAGTTTGCCTCATTATCAATAATGATTGATTCCGGCACTCCAAATCGGCAAATCAAGTTATTCCTGACAAAATCTGCAACCACTTTCTTGGTGACGGCTCTATATGAAGCAGCTTTGACCCACTTAGTAAAGTAATCAATAGCAACTAAAATAAATCTATGCCCATTTGACTCCGGTGGTTCTATTGGTCTGATAACATCCATACCCCAAGCTACGAAAGGCCAAGGTGAACTCATCGCATGAAGCTCATGTGGAAGCATTCAAATTAAACCTCCATGTATCTGATATTTTGGGCATTTTTGCATAGACTTGCTACAATCATTTTCCATAGTCATCCAGAAGTAACCAGTTCACAGGATCTTTCTTACAAGGGCAAACCTATCTATGTGCGTAAATTCCAGTGTGTACCTCCTTTATTAGCTTATTGGATTCCGCAGCGTCGACACATCTTAAGAATCCTAAGTCTGGAGTCCTCCTAAAAAGGATTTCCCTACTTGGAAAATAATTCTTTACCAAACGCCGGATTGTCTTCTTTTGATTGTTGCTGGCCTTTTCAGGATACATTCTAGATTCTAAATACCTTTTAATATCATAGTAACATGGCTTTCCGACAAGCTCCTCTTGAACGTGTGCACAATGCGCGGGTTGCTCCTTCAAGCTTATTTTCTAAGGATCAATGTAACTCTAATCTGGATGCTGAATCATAGAGGATATAGTAGCCAAGGCATCAGCAAACTCATTCTGTATCCTTGGGATATGTCTAAAATCAACTTCCTTGAATCTTCCACATAATTTCTGCACCAGCTTCACATAAGGAGTAATCTTGGAGTTTTTTACCGCCCATTCTCCCCGTACCTGGTGAATCAGTAAGTCTGAGTCCCCGATGACTAGCAATTCACAAACACCCATATCAAGTGCCAATTTGAGACCTAGGATGCAAGCCTCATATTCGACCATGTTATTAGTGCACGAGAAATGTAACTTAGCAGTTGCCGGATAGTATTAGCCTATTTTTGAAACCAAAACTGCCCTGATTCCTATACCTTTGAAGTTTACCACCCCATTAAAGAACAACCTCCATCCGGGGTAAATTTCTACAATGACTTCTCCCACAAATAAAATTTTCTTATCTGGGAAGTAAGTTCAAAGTGTCTCATATTCATCATCAATCGGATTCTCTACCAAATGATCTGCTAAGGCTTGCCCCTTGATTGCCTTTTGAGTCACATACACTATGTCAAACACATTCAACAATATTTTCCACTTAGCTAACTTCTCCGTAGGCATGGCTTTCTGGACTACATATTTCAATGGATCCATTCTAGAAATGAGATATGTTATGTATGAGGAGAGATAATGCCTCAGCTTATGGGTGGCCCAGGTCAAAGCATAACATGTCCTTTCTATAAGAGTTTAACAACCTCATATGGTGTAAACTTTTTACTCAAGTAGTAGATTGCTTTCTTTTTCTTACTCGTCTCGTTATGTTTCCCAAGGACACATCCAAAAGCATTTTCTGAGATGGAAAAGTAAAGTAACAACGTATTTCCTTCCCTTGGTGGGACCAAAACTGGCGGAGTGGATAAATATTCCTTGATTCTATCAAAAGCTTTCTGACATTCTTCTGTCCACTCATTCAATGCGTCTTTCTTCAACATCTTGATAATTGGCTCATATATGACTGTCGACTGAGCAATGAACCTGCTAATGTAATTCAAACGACCCAGGAAACTCATAACCTGCTTCTTGGTCCTTGGTGGCGACAAATCTTGAATTGTTTTAATTTTGGACAAGCCTTGCTCGATGCCCCTTCTGCTGACTATGAATCCCAGTAACTTCCCGGCTGGCATACCAAAAGCACACTTAGCAGGATTCAACTTCAAATTGTACTTTCTCAATCTGCTAAAGAATTTTTCCAGATGGGTCAGATGATCCAAACTCTCTTGGGATTTGATAATTATATCATCCATGTACACTTCAATCTCTTTATGAATCATATCATGAAAAATTATCGTCATAGCCCTCATATGTTGCACTCGCATTCTTAAGACCAAACGGCATTACCCTGTAATGATAAACACCCAGGGCATGATGAAAGCTGTCTTTTTGGCATCTTCTTCATCCAGCAATATTCGATGATACCCAGCAAAACAATCCACAAACTACTATATTTCATTCTTTGCATAATTATCGATGAGGATGTGAATATTGGGTAGCGAAAAATTATCTTTAGGACTGGATCTATTCAAATCTCTATAGTCAACACAAATTCTAATCTTGCGATCCTCTTCAGCACTGGGATGATGTTGGCTAGCCATATCGAATATTTTGTGATCTCTACAACCTTAGACTGAATTTGCTTCGTCACTTCTTTCTTGATCTTCAGACTTAAGTACGGCTTGAACTTTCACATTTTTTGCTTGACTGGATCAAACTGGAGATTGATTGGTAACTTATGCAACACGATGTTAGTGCTTAATCTGGGCATATCATCGTAGGACCAAGCAAATACGTCAATGTACTCCCACAATAAGTGAATGAGCTTTCTTTTTTGTGCTTCTGCTAAGTGGACACTGGCACTTGTTTTTTTGATTTCACCATGATCACCCAGGTTTACTGTTTCAGTTTCCTCTAGGTTGGGATTTTCTCGATTCTCAAATCCTCTATATCTTCCACTAATCACTCCTTATCACCTTTCTTCCAATCATTATTAGTCCCTTTATTTTGTTCATCTAAGCTTTGACATGACGTGACATGACATTAGCAGGTTTTAAGTTATTGTTACTGTAATAAACAAACAAACCAAGTTAGATGATAACAAGATAATAAAATATACTAATATAATGGTGTTTCAAAAAAAATTTAAAATAAAGGGAGGCCTTTTCATTGAAATTTGAGAGATAATTACAAACTATGACTCATGACCCGCGCAAATACGGGCTCATGCCTTTTTGAATATAGTAAAATATGGAAAGAAAATTTGAGACATAAAAGGGTGGATCACGGGGCCTCCTCCGGATCGTCATCAATTTTTAAAACTGTTAGTAATTGCCCTTTTATCTACCACGATGGGTGATGGGTTATAAGTGAAGTAGAGGTCCAATTTGGCAAAGCCTCTCCTAGTGCAACCTTCTTCACCCCACTAGACTTCGGAAATCTTCTGGTAAGCATTTCATCCCTTGAATAGATTTCCTATCCCATCCCCAGTACCATCATCATTCGACATCTCACGCCTGGGAAATGACTGGTACAGGAGCGACAAGGGCCTAGACAGACTCGCTATTGACTTATCCTCAATATCATCCTTCTCTGTTGGCTAGTATCCTAACCCATACTTAGACTCTTTCTCTAGGACCATAATAGGCTCAATAATTCCTTCCATATTCCTACCCAAGCCCCGGCCAAGCTTGAACCCACTTCTTAACATCATAGTCGGGCATCAGGTCTTTCTATGCAGCACTCACAATATCCACAGTATAAAAACTACTACCCTTTGAGATATATTCAATCAACGGTGCACAACGATTAGGATGATTCACATGGCTTCCTTCCCCTTAGATGACTATTTCAGGATCCTCCCAAATAAAATTCAATAATTGATAAAGAGTCGATAAAACTGCCTTTTCACCATAGATCCATGGTCGTCCCAAGTGTAGTTTGTAACTAGGATGAATATTCATAACATGAAATTTATCCTTGAATTCAGCAGGTCCCATCTGGATGTAGAAATCAATTTCACCTATGGTATCTCTCTTCCCTCCATCAAATGCCCACACATTTACGTGGCTTTGGAGAATTTTTCCCAAATCATAGCCCATTTGAACCAATGTAGAAAGAGGATAAATGTTCAAACCAGATTCGGCATCTATCAGTACCCGGTTAATCACTTAGTCCCAACAAATGACAGTGACGTGCAAGGCTTTATTATGCATTACTTTATCAAACGGAAACTCTTCTTCACAGAAGGATATATGATGACTTCCTATAATATTTCCTATCATCACAGCTAGATTCTCGATGCTCGTGCCTGTGAGAACATATACTTCATCCAAGGCCTTCAATAAAACTTGTCGGTGGTATTGTGAATCATTAATAGTGCCAAATTAGAAATCTGGGCTGGAGTATTCTCTAAATGCTTGACAATTAAGTAGTCTTTTGGTTACATACGCCTCCAAAATTCCTCAACCTCCCCTTCAGTGATTGACTTTTTCTGTGAATCCTTTCTATTGGTCAAATCTTTAGAAATGTAGCATCGTCTAGACCTTATTATCCCTTGGGCAGCGATGGTTTCTACAATAAATTCCTTCTTGGGTGAAGGAGTGTACACCTGAGTTGGGGCCATCATTACTATGAATGGGGGATTTCATTGACACTTAAGGTAGCTACGACTATCTCTATCTTCTCCACCTCTTCTATCCCTTTAAGCCTTTCTGAATTCACCATAGTGATTGTCTTGCTAGACGCTTATTTGCCCTCTATTTCAATCATGTTAATTGCATGTCTCCCATGATTAGGCAATAGATTACTACTGATATTTGGTGTCGGCGACTGAAGCGTGATGACCTTTTGGTCAATTAAATCTTGAATCTTATTCTTTAGGCTAACACAATCTTCGGTACTGTGCCCTGCTTCTCCTGAATAATAGGCACAATGTTGATCGACATGATGAAATCGGGATTTAGGATTGATAAGTTTTGGTTGGATAAGATGTAAATCACTGACATCTTTCAATCTTCCAAAGAGTAAGGTGTGACTTTCAGCCAGCGGTGTAAAGTTTTGGAGGGATCTTTTTTTGAGGTTTGGACGTTGGGGTTATAATGGTTCTGATTAGCAGGAGGAGGTACTTGATGATACTTTGGAGGCTTTTGGACGTTTTTTCAGTTATTTGGAAGGGCATCTTGAATATGAGGCTGATAATTCGGATGCAAAACTTGGTATTGGGGTAAAATATTTGGCTGTGGAGCTTGGTATTGGGATTGAATATTTGGAAGTGGAACTTTGTATTGGGATTGGATATTTAGAAGTGGATCTTAGTATTGGGATTAGATATTTGGAAGTATAACTTGGTATTGAGATTGGATATTTGGAAGTGAAGCTTGGTATTGGGATAGGATATTTGGAAGTGGAGCTTGGTACTAGGGTTGGGCGTAAATACATACTGAAAATTGGCAACGGCGGAGAAGAGAGAATGTTCCTAAGCTTGAATTTCTTCTTTAATTTAGCAACAGAATCAGCAGAGAGCACGCCTACATCTTTCATTTTGTTCTTTAGGAACACAGAAATCCCAGACGATGTTGGGGTTTTGACAATCTTTCCTGTTCGAATGCGTTCTTCTAGCGATTTCCCAATTTTTACCAAATATGTGAAAGTTTCTCTAACTGTGGATACCATACTAGTATAATATTCTCCCTCTTGAGCATGAGAGAATACATACACCATCTCTTCCTCAGACATGGAAGGTTGTACTTTGGCAACTTTTTTTCTCCAACGGAAGGCATAGTCTCGAAAGCATTTATCATTCTTCTGCTTGATCCATCTAATAAGTATCGACCAGGGATTATTTTAATATTAAATACAAACCTATCAAGGAAACCTTTAGCTAACGCCCTCCAGCTAGTCCATCTTTTCAGTTCTTGAGACATGAACTAATCTAAGGCTTCGCCGCTTAAGCTTCGGCTGAATAAGCATATCAATAATGCCTCATTTTTTCCTACCCCCACCATTTTATCATAGTACCTTCTCAAATGGGCCATCAGATTTCCAGTACCGCCGAACACCTCAAATTTAAGAACCTTGTATCCTTTTGGTAGATCTACTCCAGGGTGAACACATAGATCACTGTAACCTAGGCCATCATTGTCCCCCATCCCATGAGATTCCTTGATCCTCATAATCTCTTCATTCATAGCCGATAACTTTATTTTATGCTCGATCCTTCATTCTTTTTCCTTCTACTCATAATGATCTATCTCGAGATTAGGAAAAGAATTATAGATGTCGGGGAATATGATGACATGAGAGGGATTTGTAAGGGTAGATTGATTTTGAGAATGAGAGGAGGTTGGTTGGTATGTGGGGAGGACTTTTTGGAAATTAGAAAAGTTTTGTGAAATTAGAGAGTAGTTTGGTGGTATCTGAGAAGGAATTTGCGAATTCGAAAATAAATTTTGTGGATTCAGAGATGGATTTGGTATATTTAGGGATGGATTTTGTAGATTTGGGAGTGGATTTTGTGGATTTGGAAGCGGATTTTATGGGTTTGAAAATGGGTTCTGTGGATTTGAAAATGAATTTTGTAGATTTGGAGATGGGTTTTGTAGGGTTAGGGATGGATTTTGTGGATGCTAAGCATCTGAGTTATTTTTTTGGTTAGTGTTTTGGACAAGTTGAGGAGCGAAGACGAACGATATATGATTTGGTTGATCCCCGAGAATAGGCGTACTGAGGGGAGAGATCTAAAGTGGAGTCTTGTGTCTTCCTAGAGTGGGAGCATTGATAGTGATGGTCGGGACAGTGATGGCCGGTTTAGCCAAATCTCGAGTACGATTCATCTCCTCCTGAAGCATTTCTAATTTTCTTGTGAGTTCCACAATCATCTCATTTTGTTCCGCTATTACATAATCCCTGATGGTCAACCCATTTTCTTCATCGTTTCCAGTTATTTTTTAATGATAGTCAGAAGATGGGATGTTATGCGCTTTTGACCGGGTGAAGTAAGGATGTTATGCCAGCTTATTTCAACACAGATTAGTTTTCTTCTAGCTGTAAAGTAAAATAACTCAAAGGCAGATATGTTAGTTTCCATATGTGATAAGTAATGCAACATACTTGACAAGAAGTAACCACATAGAGTTGTTGGTGCCATAGACATTCTGATCCACGAGAGCATAGTGGATAAATTTGTCTTTGACTCAAACAAACACATATAAATACATAAAGCAGTTATATCACGTAACTATTATAATAGCGCGTATCCTAACTGGGGGTGACCCCTTTTGAGCCAAGGGTTTAGGCCTAACGGATTTTGAAGAAAATATTTGCCTTTTGAAATCAATCCATTATCCCCCCCCAACTTTCATAGATATGTAAAAGGGCATAAATTCCTACAAAAGATAACAAAAGAGGGATGCAATTATTAGGGGAAAGGGAGAAAACATGAAAGAAAATAAAGTCCCGTGCAAGGGGATAGAAAAACTTGTTACTGGATGCTCCTTCATTTGCTCTTGCATTCTTAGCCTTGTTCACCTCCTGCAATATTTGATACCTATTGATGATCAGATGACTCCTGCACTACTGTGCCTTGTTGTCGTAGGTCATTCTTTCTATACTATTAATCTAAGAAGCCATGCTATTATCCAAATCAATTAGACACTGCCTAGCATCATCATCCCCTTACCTGGCTTGCTTCAACTCTTCCCTCAACATACGTATAGTCAAAGCATCCTCCATATACATCTGCTGGTGTATGATTTCACTTTTTTGAAATTCTTTATGAAGCTTGTGGAATCGGATCTGATGCTCTAATTCTATATCAACAACCTGAGTGGGTACATTCGACCCTGTAATCAATGCTTCGATGAGACTCTTCTTCAACTACTCTTTGTAAGTGTCGCTGACTTTGGGTTCATACTCGATACTGAAAGAGACTTCCTTCAACCCCCTTCTTCTCCATCTATTTACCATGTAGTCTTTGAGTGGAGACTTACCTTCATCATACTCAGTGAAGAATCTAAGCATAGACGTGGTTTGGGGAATCTCTTGGTTGATCTTGAATTGCCTAAGAACTTTACCAGGATTGTAGGGACGGGTCCTCCTAAAACCTGGAAGCACTAGAAAAGGCAACTCACCCCTCGATAGTGAATCTCGCTGAACGAAGATATTTAATGGACCATTAGACACCATCATCCCTTAATTCCCCAAAAGTCTTAAACCAAAATTTTGGAGATGCTTCCCTTTTGAACTTGTGCAGGAACAACCACATGTCGTACGGTGATAGAAGATCCCCCCTTGTTTGATGATCAGACTGTACTGTTCTAGGATTTCTCACTAAAATCATCATCATCCACCATTGCAAGATAAGGTTGAAACCTTGAGAGAAATGATTCTCATCTTTACACCTTCCAAAGCTCGATATATGTCGGCTACAATAATGGGAGCTAAGTTGTGGAATACCTTCTTAGAACCGTACTTCATTCCATAGAAGAGCGTGTGTTTCATCATGACAACTCTTGGATAAATTGTGCCATTTTTCCCTTGTGGGAACACCATAGATCCAAGTAGGCCTACCGCAAATGTAAATGCTCTTGTCTCCTTCCATTTTGCTTCCGACTCAAATTTATGTCCAAACTTTCAAAAAGCATTAAACCTTCTGAACCGGTGATATAACTCATGAAAAAATATGTTTGACCCATCACGTTCCCCTAGCCAGGTGTCATCGTCAATAAAAAAGACCTTCTTGATCTCTTGACGGTCCCATACAATCGGGACTCGAATGTTCTTATCAGGTGTCTCTTTTCTTGAAACATATTTCAGTGCTGTCGTAACAAATTAACAACTCTTCAATAGTGGGGGTCAATTCAACATCCCCGAAGTGAAACACAATATTCTGATCATCCCAAAAGGTCGTCAGCACATGGATTATTTTGGGCCAAGCGTCCACCTCGATCAATGAAGGAAAATGCCCGATATGTGTTCTAACAATCTTTTTTTCTTCTCCACTCATGTAATCCCACCATAGTTTCAGGAAGTTTTCAGGTCCGGTAACCATCTTGAACTTTTTGTGGGAATACAGTTGAGCCATATACTACACAAAAGTAGACAAAGATTAGCCTTCCCTCGACCCCAAAGGATAATGAACTGGATTAAACAAATAAATATTTTCTTCAACACATAAATATGATTCATCTGTAATTGACTCAGGGTCAATAGACGCAGGGAAAATTTTCTAGTGGGCCCAATACCCCCCTCGGGTATTAGGTCATCCTAGGCTCATGCCTAAAAAAGGGTTTTGGTTTCACTCTATCCTAGGTGTCTAGAGTGGGTTTGACCCAGGTTCCCAAGTGGGCGACTTCAGTTTGGAAATACGAATAGCCATCAGACGACTCACGTGTTAATAAACCGTCGTATTTTCTACACTTTATTTGAAATTGAACAACAGGGGTCGGGACATCAACGAAACCCCAAAATAATTTAATAACCAATGTAGGATTATGCCAGGAGATGCGATAATTAAATTCCACAAAATCAAAACATATAAACACATAAGCAATTAAACAGTTAATCAAAAGACGAAATCAAAAATTTGGTTAGAACCTAGTTAGAAAATTCCCAGTAGAGTTGCATTTCTGTTTTGCAGAAATTTTGACTTTTGAGAGTCGCCACTTAATTTATTTGAAAAGGAATTAAGAAAACCTTTATAAAGTACTTCGATGATTGAAAACAGGAAAATTATTTAAGTTAGAGATTCTAGGTAAGCGGTTCCTTTTAATATTTTAGGAAGGTTTTAGGCACCGAAAACGTCCGCTAATTTGCGGTTATCTGGACTGTTTAAAAATTATCTTTGACTAACTTTTAAAAAAGAGAATTTGATTTTTGAAAAGAAAGTGATTTTAGGAATATTTTGATGTTTATGTAAAACCAGTTTTTTAGTGACTTAGCTAAGGATTTAACTAGGTTCGCAAAAAAACATAAAGCAAAAGAGCATAAAGAAGGGGGGGGAGGGGAGAAAGTAAAGGATTTAGGCCATTGGGCCCAAATCGATAAACCCTGTCCTAATCTAATGGGGAGTTCGGCCCATAACCTGTCCTAAACTATTTTCCTCAAACATTTGGCTCGAGTTTTGCTTCACCTGTATTAAGTACAACTTTGGCTTCGAGGCCCAAATGAATAAATGATGAAATAAATAAATAATAATAATAAAAATGACAATAAATGAATAAATAACTAAAATAGAAAAATGGGACTTTCTAGTCTTTTTGCCACTTCAAAGACGAGACTTTAGTCCTTCTTCTTCTTTCGACTCCATATATCCATTTTCCATACAATCGATGCTGAGTTTAAACTTTGGGATTGACTCAATAAGATGTGCCTTATTGGCCCATTATGAAATGTAAAGGGGAAAGAGTCCGTTTGGACTCCGAAGAATTTACATGCAAAACAAGAAAAATAAAGACCATTAATACATGATCAACAAGGGGAAAGAAAAATAAAATTAGCCAATCAAGGGAAATCAAAATTAAAATTAGTGAACACATGTTCAACCAAAGATAGATGGAGAGAATTCATAAGAACAAAAGAAGTGGAATACATCTAGGCAGTCAAGCAACATATTAAGCAAGTGATATCTTGATACCTATATCATTTAATTAATGAAAATATAGATGGTACATAAACCTTTTGCAAACTCACTTCAAATATTTCATGATAACAGTGTTATTACCTCATTATTAATTAATCAAAATAACACATAATTTCGTTCACGATTATTCCAAGGAAGGTATATGATCAAAAGGGTGGACAAGATTATAACTACATGCCGGGAAACCAAAAGAATAGAAGGCCGTATATATATATATATCATCCAATTTTATCGGCAATGGGTATTTTGAAACCGAAACTAAAGGAAAATATTAAAATAGCAGTAGAAGTCAAAACTCATAAAACTTGACAAGCTCCTTAGGCAGCCCTATACATAGATGAAAAGATGAACGACATGTATTTAATACGAGACTACAATAGCAAATGATATCAAAAGGATTTATTTATCTTTAGCAAAGGAAATTCAATTAGTGATAGGAAAGCATTGAATAAGGAGCAGCGTAGGGAAACCAAGTTAGAATACTCAAGGTTTTTGCTAGAGCTCAACTTTTCCAACTCTTATTTTCACTGAACCCAATGTTAATTAAACAAGAGAGACAACTTAATTATCTAATCAAGAATCAATGAGGTTTTACGAGAATCTATTATAAACCACAAACACACAATTAAATGAATTAGACAGACCAATTCCTGAAACAAATAGTTAGTTAGATTAAGCATTTAGAGGGTTAAAACAAGGAGGTTTATTTCAGGGAAAACTAGGTGTCTCAAACCAAATTAGTGAACAAAAATTAAAGTTGGAAGTAACTGGACAAAAGCAGGGATTAATCACAACAAGCAATATTCCAATCTAGCAGAGATACAGTGAGATGAAGACTAATAACTATCACGACGAAACAACGAGTTAAAAAAAAAGCCAAAAAAGAGAACTTGAAGCAGGAAACGATAAAGAAAATAGTGACTAAACCATAAAAGAAACAACAATTCAGATTTAAAAAAAATGAATTAAAAAGTCACTAAGGAATATGAAGGTGAAAGAATGTATTCAAAAGAAGGCTAAATAAGAAATATGAAGTTGAATGAGTAAATCAAACACCTAAAAAAAGAAAGACCTGCTCAATAACAAGCATAATTCCTCAACATGAAATCCTATGGGCCTTCAAGGCCTTCTACAACAATCAATTCCCAGCACGCTATCAATATTATCACGACTATAGAACGGATAGTAATAAGCAAGGCCGAAACTAAATGAGATAGGATGTTACCATTTTCGGAGCAGCAAAAATAGGACCTCTGGCTAACATCGGAATCACAACCACCGGAAAACGTCTTTGCTTTCAACTCAAAGCTCTAATTTAGTCGACAAATGCCCTAAAATAAAGTTTTTACTAATCGGAGCAGTATTTTTTTCGATGACTTTTTTTTTCTTCCTTTGTTTTTTCCCAACCTCTTTTTGCCCCTAAAACCCGCCTTTTATAGAGAATAAGCTAGGGTTTATTTTCATTCTCATCCGATATGGGCACAACAACCTTGGGGGGAAATTTGGGATTTTCAATGGGGGAAAACTTCAAATTTTGGCCCAGGATTGGGTTTGCCCTTCATAATATGTACTAATTTGGGAATTTCTTGATGAAATCTAAAAAATTCCCCAACCAATAGGATTGAAGAATGATATTCCCTCCTTGAACCAATAGAAATTGAGTGGGTGGGTACGAATTCGTACCAATTAATCCAAAAATCTCAGGACTCGAATACTGGACGAGACACCTAGGTGTGTTTCTAGAAGATTCTCGGTGTATTCCTCATACGGATATATGTGGGATGCGTGATGAATAGAAAAAGGGTTGGTTGGTTGCGGGTAGATGAATTCGGGTTAATTTGGACGGGTTTTGGGTTTTGGCTGGTTGTACGCGCTTGGCTTTCGTCGTTTGAAGTTGTTGGTGTTTCTGTCTATTGATAATTATTTTAGGGTCGACTGTTTTGATGGTGAAGAAGGAAAGAAATGTTTGGGCTAGATCGGTGCATTGTTGTTGTTGTTGAGGCTATTAAAAAAAAGAAAATGGGTTACTGGTAGATTTTTAATTGGGCTGAAATTGGGAATGTTTGGGCTTGTTGAGGCGGATTTGGGCCACTGGATAGGATTGGGTTTAAATTGGGTTTTAATTCGGGTTAAAATTACACCAATTAGATTTAATTGGGTTACAATAACCCTAATTAAATTAGAAAATTGGTAGTCTTTGGAATTATTTAGAAAAAACAATCTCGATTAGACTAAAGGTTATATACAAAAGACAATTCCAATTATGATATAGCCTATTCTATTTAAATTTTGATCAAATCAAAAGTTAATCGGCCAATTGTACTGCAATTGTAACCAATTTAGTTTCAATTGTGATCAAATTTAATAGATATGTTAAATTGAATTGAAATTCGATACGAATTAATACTTTATTTAATCCGAGCTTCTTGATCTAATAAAATCAAATGCATATTTATCCAAATAAATTATTTTGATAATAAATTATATTAAAATCAAGATTTTAATCATTATATTTATTTTCAAAATAATCCTTAATTAAAATTCAATATTCCATAGAATAAATTTTTAAGAAATCAAATTATATAATCTCGTATAAATGAACACGATAATATATAATCGCTACTTAAAATGACAAAATTACGTACAAAAATATTTTAAATTTTTTTATTGGGATGAAATTAATATTTTGATTTTATTAAAATCTGAAGAAACTCATAATTAAATTTAGTTGTGGAGGGCAAAAATTAGGTGTCAACATTACGCATTCGTTGCAACATGTTGGTTATATATTGCAACATATAACATACCTGGTGCAATATATCAGTAGTTTATTTCAATAGATGAGTGATCTATTTTTATTATTGTAACAAATTACTCATCCATTGCAACAGGTTAGTTATATATTGCAACAGATAACCTATCTGGTACAACAAATGTGTGATCTATTGTAACTTTTATTTTACTGTTGTACATGTCAAATATACTGTTATCCCTTTTTAATGATGCATTAATCATTTATAACCTATTTTATGTTTCTTCTATTTTTGGATTAATTGCTCCCAAAAGAAAAGAAACCGAATCAAGTTCAAGTAAAGGAACGAGTCAAGAAACTAGGCTACATCCACCACTCTATAAGCCTTCTTTACAAGAGTTATCTCAATCAGGGGCAGAAGATAATGAACTTAGGGATGAGAAATATTCTAAAAGAGATGATCAAAATACTAATAGCCCTTCCACTGAAGAGTTGGTTAAAACCTTCAGCATTGATGGTTATTCGATGAGAATGAAGTGCGATGGTGCCATAGATTTAACGGGTGATTTCGTGGTTTGGTCAGCCAATGAAAAATCTTTTGACGCCTTTAGAAAAATACTTCAAAAATAAAATTTGTAAGCTTATTTCAGGAACAACTGCTTTGGGCAATATCTTGATTTGCCGGAGGACAACAATGCTCGTTTTCAAATAAAAATGGTATATGATCTTCTCAAACGTAGGTTTATATATGAAAATCAAAGATAAGATGGATGATGTGTGGATAAATTACTGTGGCATGCCTTTTTATTTTTGTTGGAAGGAGTTTGTGATAGTTACTAGATTAAAATGTTATCCTCCTTCTCTTTCTCAAGTTATACCTATTCTAACCTCAAAAAAGCACCTCACACACTCAAAAAAGGCAAAGGCAAGTCGAGTGGGCATGATGACCTGGTGTCCTTTGTTAGTCCAAGCTTCAAAAATATAAATTTGATAAAAACTTTGAAAGGCAAAAGACTTTCAAAGAAGCACAAGCAATAATTGTCCTTGGTTTGGTTTGTACATAATATTCTTTGTGCGAGAGATGTTAGCAACAACATACCACTTGGTTTAATAAAGTTCTTCAAGGATCTTGAGGCATTTAACACCTATCCTTGGGGTTATGAAAGCTTCAAAATGACTGTCAAATATTTGTAGACTCCGTTAACGCCAAAGACAGTCAACTTATATGGCTTTTCATGGGCTTTCATGGTAAATATTTCTTTTATTATGCCATGATTCATTTTTTTTACTCAATACTGCTTTTGATTTATTGGCATTATTTTATAAGCTTGGGCATTTGAAGCCATTTCTTATGCAAAATTTCTTGATCTCTTCAACCCCCGAAGGAACAGTAAGTCTAATTCTAATTAAGTTTTTGTTTTAATTAATGATTTTTAAATGATTTCATCATCATTCTAATATATGTACTGATTTATTTTAGATTGTCCATATGTGTCTTGTTCTGACCAATCGAGAGTTAAAGTTTCCATCTTTTCTTACTTTATGGTTTGTGCAAACTTTATCGGACCCTAAGGTCATTGATAGAATAAAAAAGGGATTGTTTGGAGCAACAACTATCACAAGAAAAACAATTTTGGAGAGTGGGCTTGTTGTTTTTGATGATGTTAGTGGTAGTGGTGCTGCTGTTGGGGCTAATGATGCTCCTCTTATAGTTTTTAAAACAACAAACTATTATGATTATGATCATACTGGTTATACAGATTTTGCCACTTCTATCAAATATTCTGCATACAAATGTCAAGACTGCAAGGCAAAACATGATAGAATGATTAATGCTATTAATGTATTAACTACTTCTGTAAAGAAAATAATATCTAAGAGGGTTGTCATTCCATACAAGAATATTTCATATCTATACACTCCACTAGAGATCAAGGTGGCTAAGAGGAGAAGGAAAGAAATTTCCAAGGCATCATCAAGCATAGAAAAAAGCAAAATTGCAACTCCCATGTCTTTGTCTTACACCTTTGATCAATGTACAAAGGCCAAAGGAGAGCAGCATGGCATGAAGAAGATAAATGTATATCATCTGTTCCAACAAACAACAGACACACATCTGTTTTAATAGATGATACATCTGCTGAAAATTATCAAACAAATATATACATCTATTGCAACTGTTGTCTAACCTGTTGAAATATATGAATGTCTATTTCAGCAAACCAGGTCTTCATACTATTTTAATTTGTACCAACAGATGAGTCATATGTTGCGGTAGATGGGTCATTTGTTCAAAATTATAGTACAATTCTGTTCTACCTGTTGGAATTTATCCCAACAGATGATCCATTTGATGCAATAGATAGATAATCTGTTGTATATCTGTAATTAGCATTGACAATTTTGGATTTTCAGGTAGATGTCATAATAGAAGATACTACTGAACAATATAATATCACAGTTGATAATCCATCAACTGCTTCCAAGGAAGAAGAAAAAATAGAGCCTTTCAGTTTGGGAGAATGAAAGAATTACCCGTTTGAAGGGTTTGACATTTCGAACGAGGCTCCAAAAGAACTAACAAAGTTGATCAATGACTATTCAGAATGGATTGCTGATGGGCTATTAAAGCATCATGCCGTCAGGTATATGAATCATTTTTAAAGATATTAATTTATACAATTTCTGTTGTAAAAATATGACATTAACACATAAATTATGTAGAAAATAAAATGATGAATACTACAAAGTGAACGAATCAAGTCCTGGTTTTGATATGTTCGACTTTGTTGTTGAACGTTCTGGAATAAAGGGTTGATTCTATTTGATGTCACAGCCTCAAACTTGCTGGAATGATGAGGTTTAAATGTCATACATAATACTATTAATTAATACTTTATTTAATTGCATCTGTGTATTAATTTTACTATCACTGTAATCTAAATTATTTGATAATATGTGCAGCACATCGATGCCATTTTTTACTACCTCTGAAAGAAGGCCAAGTTACAAACATAAGAATAATATAGATACATAATAGACAATTATTTGTACAAAGTTTACATCGATAATGCCTACGATAGGTATTATCAACAACATCCAAAAGTTTCCCAAAATGAGAAATGCTTAATCAACATCATCAAAGTTTTTAGCATTTCAGATGGCTTACCTTGGCATTTGGTCGACGAAGTGTATATCCCAATCAATTGTGGTGATGAATTTCATTGGGTATTGGCTGTTATTATTCTAAAAGAGAGGCGCATCCAAGTTTATGACTCGATGTTATGAAGGAGACATTCCGAGCTATCGTCTGAGATACAAAAGCTGGCCAAAATATTACCTACTTACCTTATATGTGTGGCTTTTTGAACCAAAAAGTTCGTACTGGTTGGTCGACGATTGAAGCATACCGGGATAAAATGAGTAATCCATTTGATGTAGAATATGTTGAAAATATTGCTCAACAACCCATTGGTAGCCTATAAGTATCATGATTTTATTTTATTTCAAAAATTTCACAACGCTTACATGAATTGGAAGATATGGATTATCTATTTTTTTAAAATACAGGGACTGAAGTCTTTTTGTTGCTACTTACACCGAGTATTTGAGCGATGGATTACAAGTACCAAATGATGGACTTGATGTCGGATTACTCCACAAAAGGTATGCTGCTCTTTTATGGAAATACAGAGAAGCGAAAGCGCAGAAAGTGTACGCAAGCACATTAAAGATCTACGATGACCAAAGCCGAATTCCATAACACCAAATGAAGAACAATTTGTCCATATTGAGTAGATCTGTATAGCTTGGTTTTATCAAAGTAATAACCTCTCATTAGGAATTATTGGCACCAAAGGTTACACTGTTGATTTATTTGTAGAGTACATCATTTGTACGCATAATAATTTTTTTACATTTTATTTATTTGTTGAGTTATTTCATGTAATTTCTGAAGACTTTAATTTATTTTATGTTGTCTATGAATATAATTTAATTCATAGTTTTGGACTTATTAATTAAAATCGAATACTAAATTCAAATATCGCAACAGATAATACATCTGTTGCAACAGACGACATATTTGTTGAAAATTATCAAATAGATTTAGACATATGTTACATGTAGGTTATCTGTTAGAAATTATCAAACAAGTTTTCCTACTATTTTGATTTATTCCAATAGATTACCTATCAGTTGCAACTAATAGACTATATGTTGCAACAGATTGTATATCTGTTGAGATAGATAGACTGAGAATCATCTGCATAATACAACAAATGACCAACCTATTGCAACAGATAATCAATCTGTCATAACAAATAGATTACCTATTACAATAGATAGATAATTTGTTGCATAATAAAAAAATTAACTTTTGTCAAACATACAAAATTGCCACTACATGCAAAGTAAAGTAGCTTGAAATAAAAAATTGTTATGGTGTTTGTCTTTGTACATCTTCTTCTTTATACACAGGCTCCAGGCATCTAGTTAGTACCCCATAAGTCAATACCTCTTGCATTTTTTCCACAACGTCGTCGTACATACTGGCCATTTCTGTGCCAGTCAGTATACATTCGATGTAGACAAGCGCGTACGACTCGCACGCGGCACCAATTTTATTTTTTTGAAGGTCCATGTCCTTGTTTAGACCTTCAAAATCACATGTTTTCTTCTTCAACACTTCCGCTGACAAATGATCCATCAATTTACTCTGGCTCAACAAGCTGGGGAACAACTCCAATAGTGGTTGCATGTGGATAAAAAAATCACAATTGTTGAAGACAGGTAAGTTGCAGTCATAACCCTTAATCTTTCCCTCCTCGAGAAGTATCTCAACAACGAGAAAATATTTGACTTCCACGTTCATGATTGCAAAAATTCTCTTTGCCTTGGTCCATCTCTTGCTGTGTGGATATAGCCTCTTTTCTCTAACATATTTAATCATATCTTTATCCCATTGAAACCTAAAACCTAATGAATCAAATCCCAGGCCACCGGGAGTTGAAGCTAGCTTACTGAGCTCATTTTACCTATCCTTGAAATTATTATAGAAGTTGAGGTCCATTATTCTATCGATGCAATAATAAGTATCCAGGTACACTAATCACCTGCCCCTCATAAGGCAGAGAATTTCATCAACATACTGTGATATAAGAAGACAATTTTTAAATAGGTTAGTAATTGTAAAGAAGAAAAACATAGTGGAAACATATAATAAATGGTCCATCTGTTGCAGAGGGTTCTCTGGATCTGTTCATAGATTACCCAGCAAATGCAACTTATGCAACAAATGTGTAATCTATTGTAACAGAACCATCGCCACTTGTACCAGAATACCCAGCTATTGCCATAGATAACATATCTGTTGCGTAGCTTCTTCTTCATGGAGTAGATTAGAAGGCTAAGTTAGGAAAAGTAAACTTACCCAATCCATGTACCACTTATGCATAATTTTCATACTCTTGAAGTCTTGGGCATCAAAGATATGGATGTTGTATTCTTGTGATGGTTTCTTCTTGGCATTTGTGGTCCGTGAAGGTTCCTTCTTCTCTTCGGTGCCAAGTATCGCGTATATGTCCACCTTCTTCAATAGCCCCTGAACTTCTTCAAAAACTTTTGGACATGGAGGAGTTAAATTTTTTTTCTGTTTTTAGACTGGAGAGTATTTGGCTAATTTTCCTATTCTTTCTCCTAACCGCCACTGTAGGAGTGTATGGCTCTCTCACCTTTTGGGATGGTATGACACCCCTCTTGGATTTTAATTCCTCAGCAGCTTTAGCGATAGCCTCTAGTTTTTCAAGGAGTTTATCCTGTCTGTCCTTGCACACTTTGCACTTCTAATAAGAACATAAGGGTGAAAAGGGGTGAAAGGGACCACTATAAGGGTGGGAGGAATCGATGTAAGGATGAGAGAGACCTATATATGGAGTGATTTTAAATGTATTTATTTTTTCTTGAGCATCAATATGCTCTTCATCATGACTGGCAGCAACATCAGTATCAGGATGGCTGCCACTAACATCAACAACTCCCCTAGAAGAATCACCTGGATTTGTTGGAGTAGGTTGGTCATAAAGAGCCTCAACATTAGGCTAACCTTTCCTAACTTCTCTTCTTATGGTTGTTGCTCCAGCCAATTCCTTCTTTATTAACTCCACCGTTGGGTTTGCTATTGTAGCAACAAGACCTAGAGTAATAAAAGAAGTCATCCTCAACTCCTGCTTAGTAGGCACGATCCATGGATGCACAACCTATAAAAAAGACCGATACATTTAAATCATATAATAATAATTTGCAGTCAGTTGGGTTACATGTTAACACAGACAACTTATGCAACATATGATTTATCTGTCACAATAGCTGATTTATCTGTCGTAATAGATTAATAATATGTTCTAGCATATTACCTATTTGTTGCATAATTTGCTCTAGATGGGCAATCTATTAAGTCGAGTTCAGAAAACCTGAGCAACATATGGGAAATCTATTGCGAAATATGAATTGTCAGATGACCCATCTGTCGTAACAGATAGAAAATTTGTTTCAATATCTTTCTTTGAGTTAAATTATTTTACTTAAAATAAGATGTACTACATCATCTGTAGGGTTAAAGAGATCAGCCTCCTTAATTCTTGGGTTGCTCTTTGCAGCCAACCACCTAAGGACCCTTGGATGAGAAACCTCATCTGGGCAATCCTTGACCTGCTTGTGGAGGAGATGAATGGCTTCAAATGACCAAGCCTAAAATATGTAAACATGAAGCAAGAAAAAAAGTCATAATAATGATTCAACATAAATTAATGGATGAGTAAACAAATAGCGATTAAAATTATCATGAAAGACCAAGGAAAGCCATATAATGTGATCGTCTTTGGGGATAACTTTGTTAGTAAATATTTGACAGTCAAGTTGTAGCTGTGATATCCCTAGAGATAATCATTGAATTTCTCAAAATCCTCAGCAAGCGCCAACAAATCATCTTCTATGACTTTCTTGATGTCTCTTGCCAATATAACGAAATGAGCAAACCAAACCAAGCATAATTGCTCCCTGTACTGCTTTGGTATGGTTTTATCCTTGAGATTTTCTATCAAATCTGCTGCTTTGTAGATACTTCCAGTAATGTCCAATAACCCATCTATTTTTTCCTTGCGTTTATTGGTTTTGGAGGGTAGTTGCTTGGACAATGCCTTCCCTTTATTTGATGGTGATGGTTTGGTGTCCTACTTGCCTTGGACTTTTTGTAGGGTGTTTCCTTGATGAGAGGTTCTTTTGGATGATTGCATCTCAAGCCCGTCACTATGAAAAACTCTTTCATGCCAAAGCAAACCAGCATACCACAGTAGTTGATCTAGATTTCATCCATCTTTTTGCCCCCCTCCTTCGAATATTTATCATCCCCCATGTACTTGATCCTGTATTTTAGAAGACCATATACTATGCTCATTTGGAAACGAGTAGTGTGGTCTAAAGCAGCTCTTCTAAAAAAGTCCGTTTATGTTTTCATTCTTCATAATATTCCTAGATTCATCAAAAGGTTTCCCAACCTGACATTTAAGTACAAGATCACCAGTTAGTTCTGTAGGGTCATCTATCGGCGTCGCCACTTGAAACTTGTCAATACTAACATTGTGACAGGATCATGCTGGGATTTCGATCTTAATTCATACCGCATTGGTGATGCATTATCACTATGTTGATTATCATCTTCTTTATCACTTTCTCCTTCTTCCTCTTCTTGTTTATCTTCTTCTTCCTTCTCACTTTTATTTTCCTCACCAGCCTCTATATACCCTTCTCCACCTTCCTTTTTATAACTTTTCTCAGCTTCATTTTTCCCTGACTGAGATTGTTCAGGAAGTTCCTCCGAATCCATTTGTACTCTAGCCTTTTTTGTTGGGTGGTCAGAAATTGATGCACTTTTAGTTTTTTTTCTTTTGGGAGATCTTTTAACTACAAACAACAGAAAAACAAAAAATACATTACATTTGATGTCTGCATAATTTTTAGAAAACGGTAAGACAAATTTCAATAAATTATTATATGCCACATTACAAAAAATATTCCAACGGATAACCTATCAGTTGGAATAGATGGAGAATCTGTTTGAAGACCTATTTAATATCTCTCAACAGATGCTCCACCTGTTGCAACAGATGGACCACCAAGGCCACCAAGACCACCACCACCACCACTACCAATACCATCAAGATCACCGCCAAGACCACCAATACCACCACCAAGACCACTAAGATCACCAAGACCACCAAGACTATCAGCACCACCATAAATACTATTAATACCAACACCAATACCAAGACCACTAACACCGCCATCAATGCCGCCAATACCCACACCAAGGCCACTAAGACCACCGACACTATCACCAATGCCACCAATACCACCACCAATACCAACATCACCAATAACAACCACTAACAACACCACAAACACCATCCAATAATACCCCAACAGTCAACAAAATAGTGCAACAAAAACTAGGGTTTTCTCGGGTTCTTCCTACCTTTTTAGCATCAAAACTCAAAATTGTTAACCCATTCTCAAAGATAATACAACTAAAAGTTTTTTTTATCATTAACTAAAAAGCCCTAATTTTTAGAATAAAGAATAAATGTATAACTCTTCTCGAACTCTGTTACCTGAAAAGATAGAGAAAACGATGGATAAAAGCGATAATGAAGTCGAAAATAACAACTATGTAGTCGAAAATAGGAAGAAAATTGATCTGTTTTGAAGGGTTGAGCAATATATTGAGCAATTATTGTCTGTATTGTTAAGAGAGAAAAAAGAGCAAAAACTCAAGATTTGAAATGATAAAACATTATTTCCGCAAATGGATAATTTGTATGGGTTGATTTGTATTTTTGAAAAAGAATGAAAAGTTTTGAAATTATTAATTTGGTCTGAATTGATCTTAATTATTTTTTAAAATTTTTTAAAAGATATTATTTTTAACCATCTCATCATAATAAAGTGTATTAAGTTCAACTGGAACACTGATGAATTTTAGGTATTAGCTTAATAATATGTTAATATGAATTATTTCAACTCGGAGTGATCGATCGATGACTCAGGTCGGGAGGAACGCAATACCAACATCATGTAATTGTAAAGACTCAATTAAAGTTGTAGTTGACCCTATCAACTCATCCCTAGTTCCAGCTAAATTAATTACAAGTATTAGCTTAATAATAGGTTAATATGAATTATTTTAACTCGGAGTGATTGATCGATGACTGGGGTTGGAAAGAATGCAATACCAATATCATACAATTGCAAAGACTCAATTGAAGTTGTACTCGATCCTATCAACTTATACCTAGATCTAGATAAATCAATTATATGTATTAGGTTAATAATAGGTTAATATGAATCGTCTCAATTTGGAGTGATCGATCGATGACTTGGGTCGGGTAGAATGCAATACTAACATCATGGAATTGCAAAGACTCAATTAAAGTTGTAGTTTACCCTATCAACTCATCCCTAGTTCTAGATGAATCAATTATACATATTAGCTTAATAATAGGTTAATATGATTCATTTTAACTCGGAGTGATCGATTGACTACTCGGGTCGAGAGAAATGCAATATCAATATCATACAATTGCAAAGACTCAATTAAAGTTGTAGTTGACCCTATCAACTCATCCCTAGTTCTAGCTAAATCAATTATAGGTATTAACTTAATAATAAGTTAATATGAATCGTTTCAGCTCGGAGTGATCGATCGATGACTCGAATCGGGAGGAACGCAATACCAATATCATGTAATTGCAAAGACTCAATTAAAGTTTTAGTTGACCCTATTAACTCATCCCTAGTTCTTGATAAATCAATTACACATATTAGCCTAATAATAGGTTAATATAAATCATTTCAACTCGGCGTGATCGATCGATGACTCAGGTCGGGAGGAACGCAAGACCAACATTATGTAATTGCTAAGAATCAATTGAAGTTATGGTTGACCTTATCAACTCATCCATAGTTCTAGATAAATGAATTATATTAAAATCTATTCCAACAGAAGACTGAGTTGTTAGAAATTTTCAAAAAAATATTGAGATCTGTTGCAACAGATTACCAATCTGTTTTAATTATCCAAGAGACATTTGCATATGTTGTGACAGATGACTGAGTTGTTGGAAATTTTTAAACAGATATTGATATCTGTTGCAATAGATAACATATCTGTTTGAATTTTTTTTTTTAAATTTTAAAACAATTTTCTATCTGAAATAAAAAAGATAAATTCCTAAGGCGGTAAGAAATATTTCTTGGATAACTCAAAGATCTCCTCCTTGAGTAGTCTTATTTGTCTTTACAATGTCACCAGTCTCCTCGTGCCCCTCAAAGTTATTAATGAATATTAATGAATATGTAAACCCACCTCTCCTTCAGCCATAAATTTATTCATCTCTTTTCTTTTTCTTTCTCTCCTCTTTAGGATTATCACAACCGCCTCCATTTTTCTCTCTTTTATCTTTTCTTTCTCATGAGGATCCTTTTGAATCTCAACCGATCTATATGTTTTCTCAACTGAAATTACTGTTTTGATCTTCTTGCTTTTGACATTGCAGGTATGGTTCTCTATTGCTCTTTCATTCTCGTCTTCTTCTTTGTAAGTTATTAAATTAGTTTTACATTTATTTTTTTATTTAATTAACATTTACCCATATCCTATTGATTTTAAAAATTTGAAGGAAAGATGACTTTTAATTCTTGAATGAATGAATCGTTGTTTTTATTAAAATATGCAAAAAAAAGTCAGTTGTTGAAAGAAGTTTAAAAGCCTTATTGGCAGTATCATTTTTTTGTAAGTATTTTGTTTATTTCTTTATTATTGATGTTGGTGGTGGGGTTGGAACGTGTGGTGTGGTGTTGTTGATGGTGTTGGAACAAATGGTACTATTTTTTTGTTATTTCTTTATTGTTTATGTTGTTGTTGATGTAGCAATAAATGGTGAAACTATTGGAATAAATCAAACCACTAGCAACGATGGTATGACATATTCCAACAGTTTACACATCTGTTGTAACAGACTCCACATTTATTGCAACAGGTGCATAGCCTGTTGCAATAGATTGCCCATCCATTGAACAGATGGAGAATCTGTTACAACAGATGGAGAATCTGTTACAACAGATGGGGAATCTGTTACAACATATGGGGAATATATTACAACAGATGTAGAGTCTGTTGCAACAGATGAGTAATGTTATTTCTGTTCTTCTCTTGTTTGACATCAATTATTTTTCTCTTATTTGTAGATATAAATAAGTGAACGTTGATCAACTTTTGCCCGACCAACACAAAAGGCTATAGTAAAGATGGGTTCATAGGAATCAACTGGTTGTAGATGGAACCACTTCATATGTGTGAGGTATGTATTACTGATCATGTTATTGTGAAAACACACATAGAGTACCCTAATTTTATGAATACTATTTCTTACCAATTAGGCATTGATCATTCAAATAAGATATCTATAATTTTACAGTTAAGTTTGATAAGTCCGAACTGATAAGGCTGAGGGACCATGAATATGGTTCTGATACCCTGTTAAGATTTAATGACGGTTATTTCTCATGTTTATATGTCAAGCTTTGTAAATGGATCAAGTTTTGGTGCCATTATAAAAAGATTCGATAGCAATTGGAGGGCGTATTGGACTCTGAAAAGGCCTTTGAAGCCTCCCACTGCTTCAACCAAGAATGAAAATCAATATAGGTATTGCCCTAACCCAAATTTATATGGTCGGGTTACTCATGGTGATGATTATATGCCAGAAGGTGTGGTAGGAGAATACCTACAAAGGAGAAGGGGAGTTAATAAAAGACTATATAATCTTAGAGATCATTGAAGATGAAACATAAGATAGGAGAAAAGGTCTTAGTGAATCTGGCCGATGAAATTGACTAAAAATACGAGAAATCTGAATCAAGTGTAAATATGAAAGTGTATCCAGTAATAAAAATTCATCTGTTGTCTATCTCAAAGAAAAATAGCGTAGCTGGGCACTTTGCTAGGGAGCTGCAACTAGGTAGTATGGTAGGAATGATCACCTACATAAAAAATAACAGAACACCAAGAAAGTAGCTTTGCGGCATAGAGGGTTGAAATGATGTACAGTAAGTCAAAAAAATTTGCCCTAAGAACAGTTGTAGTTAAAATAAGGAATCTAAACGAAGGCGACAATCTAAATTTTAAATTGCATCCCATGCCTTCTGGTTTGTGGTTCCTATTACGTCCACTGTTATTGACCTGATAAAAACCATAAATAAGATTCAAATGGAGATTGAGTATCATTACTTCCTTAGCAAGATAGATATAATTGATTGTGTTTTCTTGCCGTAGCATGCTTTCAACATATCGTGGAGAAGATCAGATGCTTCTTGTAGTATGTGATTACCAATAATTTTAAAGTTTGCCTCCAGCTTACTGATTCAGTATTCAAGTTTGTTATTACCGTCTTTAAGGTTAGTATAAAGTTCTTGGTCTTTTGTGAGCTCGTCAATGAGGAACACTTTCTTCGAAGTTGTGGTATTGTAAAAGGCCTTTAGAAGGCTTTCGGAACACTTTCTTTAGAAGGCTTAAATGATACATGGTAGGTTGCTATATTTGTTTTAGGTCAACGTGTTGATGCACACTCAAGTAATGGTCTCAACGGTTGAACAACTCACTTTCTCGAGCGTTTTTCAATGCAGCTTATTCAACCAACCTTTAAAGGATTGGATAGGTTAATGAGCCTAGAATTAGGTAACATTTGATCTAAACTGATTCCACTAATCCTATAGCCTAAATACTAGGAAGCAACTTTGCGGAAATAACTTATAGCGTTTAGGCTATAGGATTAGTGGAATTAATTTAGATCAAAAGTTATGTAATTCCAGGCTCAATATCCTATCAAATCATTTGAAGGTTGGTTGAATAAGATGCATTGAACAATACTCGAGAAAATGAGTTATTCAACTGTTGAGACCACTTCTTGAGTATGCATCAACACGTTGACCTAAAACAAACATAATTGACCCTCCATGTATCGTTTAAGCCTTCTGAAGAAAGTATTTTGGAAGCTTTCTAAAGGCCTTTTACAATACCACAACTTTGAAGGAAACGTTCCTCATTGACGAGCTCACAAAAAACCATGAACTCTATACTAACCTCAAAGACGACAGCGATAAACTTGAATACTAAATCAGCAAGCTGGAGGCAAGCTTGAAAACTATCGGGATTCACATACTACAAGAAATATCTGATCATCTCCAAGATATGTTGAAAGCATGCTAAGACAAGAAAACACAATCAATGATATCCATATTGCTAAGGAAGTAATGATACTCAATCTGCCTTTCAATCTTGTTTGTAGTTCCGATTAGGTCAATAACAGTGGACCTAATCAGAACCACAAATAAGAAGGCATGGGATATAATTTAAAATTCAGAAATTACCGTCTTCGCTTAGATTCCTTATTTTAACTACAACTGTTCTTGACGCAAGTTTCTTGACTTACTATGCATTATTTCAACCCTCGATGTCCGCAAAGCTGCTTTTTTGGTGTTTTATTATTTTTTATGTAGGTGATTATCCCGACCATGCTACCTAGTCGCAGCTCCCTAGTAAAGTGTCCATCTGCACTATTTTTCTTTGAGAGAAACAACAGACTAATTTTCATTACTGGATATATTTTCATATTTGCACTTGATTCAGATTTCTCCTATTTTAATTCAGTTTCATTGCCAGATTCGCTAGAAGTTCCTTCCTACCATATGTTTCCTCTTCAATTAGCTCTCAGATGCTATAGTCTTTCATTAACTTCCCTTTTCCCTCGCAGGTATTCTCCTACGGCTCTTTCTGGCATATAATCATCTTCTCGAACAATCCTTCCATATAAATTTAGGCCAGGGGAATTTCTATTGGTTTTTCATTCTTGTTTGATGAAGTGCAAGGCTTCGAAGGACTTCTTAGAGTTCAATGCACACTTAAAGTTAAGTCCAATCGCTATTGGATCTGTGCAATGACACCAAATATTGATCCCTTCTCAAAACTTGACATACATAAACATGAGACACAACCGTCATTAATTCGTAATAGGGTTAGCACCATCTTTTTGGGCCCCTCGACTTTATCAATTCAAATCTATCAAACTTAACTGTACAATGTAGGATCTTGTTTGAATGATCAATGCCTAATTGGTTAAAAACTGCATTCACAAAATCATTGTACTTTATGTGTGTTGTCTCGATGACCTTATCAGTAATACATAACTCCCCAACATGAAAGTGGATCCATCCATCTGTACTCACCTTATTCTTTCTAGCCCATCTATGGCTTAATTTGTATAAACATATGAATAACATGTTGTAACAGATGACACATCTATTAAAATTATCAAACAATTATAGATATCTATTATGAGAGATAATCAATCTGTTGCAACATATGATTTATCGATTGGAAATAATTAGACAGATGCATCCATCTGTTGTAACAGATTGTCAATATGTTGTAAATTATCAAACAAGTAGAATATATTTTACAACATATTACCCATTTGTTAGATTTATTTTAAAGCAATTTTCTTTTCATTCCGAAATACAATAAAGATAAAATGTTGTATTTAGATCCGTTATTTTAATTTACATATTCAAAAAGTCACCAGTTTTATTTAATTAGGGATATAATTATTAAAAAAGAGGTAAACAGTCGTGACTTTTTTACTAACCCATTCAAATTCAATCCTTTATAAATAGGTTCCTCCTTACTCGTTCATTCTACTCCACTTCTAGATATGGATGATCCAGATTTGTACAAGGTGATTTATCTCGAGTCCTTGAGGGAACTTGAAAGGCATGTTCATGAACTCCGGAGGGAGTTGGGCGACTTCAGAGCAAGGCTGAGGAGGGTCCTGCTGCTGCCGGATGATAATTGACCGGTTGACAATAATAATAATAATAATAATAATAATAATAATAATAATAATAATAATA